>NW_015167548.1:73232-83142 GCF_001447785.1 Gekko japonicus
CCACTGATAAAATTAGTGCCCACAGTGACTCTCTTGTACAGAAATCAGAATTTCATCCATAATTCAGGCAACATGGATTTCCAACTAGGCAGACTATTCCTGCTTGTTAGTTTGCAAACCTTATGCTTTAGCTCATCCTTATCAAAGACCATGGTTTGCAAAGACCAAATAACTCCAATTTCGGGGGGGGGGGAGATAAAATTTTGCCTTTAAGTATATAAACATTCAGTGGCTACAAGTAAAAGTGTGCAGTTGAACAGCAAAAGGCTGCAGCATCTGAGAATAGGAAAAGGAAGTAGATGTAACAGCCAGTGTCATATAGTGGTTAGAATGTCAGATTAGGATCTAGGAGACCAAATTTGAATCCCCGTTCTGCCATCAAAGCTTGCTGGATGTCATTGGCCAGAAGGTATCCTCGCCTAGTGTGCAAAAACACCTGGGGCCGGCCCTGCCCCCGGGGGCAACTGGTTCCAGCCACCCTTGCTCCTAGCACAGCAATGCCTCTGGCCCAGCCCCAGCCCCCCCCGGGAAATTGGAAAGTCTACGCCCATGGCCGGACCTACAAAAGAATTGTGCAGCTAAAATTCATGGATGGAGCCTTGAGAATGACAGGAGTGCTCCGTCCATGAATTTTAGCTGCACAAGCATCAACACAACTATAAATGAAAGCTTTCCCCCTTCTGGAAGACTTCATGCAAGTAGAAGTACATATATATACCTGATTAGGATATATACCGGAGTAGGATGTTATAATAATATATAATGCACTTTATAGAATGATAGTTATAAACAGAACACATTAATTTACAAAAGTTTCTTGCAGTGTGTATTTATTCGTTACTTGACTTTCCTAACACTGCAGTTTGGATTGCTACAACATCCAGATGGGGCCTAGAGTGCTCTCAGATAACCACGGTCTGATCTCCAGACAACCTTGGTGAAAAGGGCTGCTTAGGGTGGAGGACTCTATGGTATTATAGCTCATTGAGGTTCCTCCCCTTCTCAAACCCCCAACCTCCCCAAGCTCTACTCCCAAATCTCCAGGAATTTCCCAGCTCAGAGCCTACTTGATCAGCTTGTATAAGATGCAACCCACCAGGGCCATTCTAGTCATTTATGGCTGACCACCAGGACTTCAATAAATGTCCTGGGAAGCGTGTGGAAGACCACAGTATCAATACAGGCAGGCTCCTTGTGATGTAGTGGGTCACAAACTCTTCAGGCTCAGCTTAGTCATGTAACAAGGACTGTTTAGTTTTGTTTTACATTCACCCACTAACAAAGAATTTGGAATGGTTTAAATGACCAGCTGTTCCATTAAAAGGTGCAATTTTACTTTTCACTGTACCTGGGAGTTACTGATAGCTTATGAGGTTTGTAGTAGAAGAACTTTGAATGCTACTACTATTATTAATGTATATCCCTCCATTTTTTCCCCATTTCAGAACTTGAGGCAGTGGACATAGGAGGTCTTCCAGACCAGGCACAGACCAGCTTCTCTTTAGCAATGTTCTTGCAACATCATGTTCCCTTGTGGCTCTAGGGTCTCTGGGATTGCTTCTTCCCATCATCTATTACTTGTTCTTTTTAACTGGAGATTCGGTGGACTGAGTCTGGGATCTACTGTGTGCAAAGCAGATGCTTTACTGCTAAGCCACAGACATAGATACCCATGCAGGTATTTTAGGGTTGCCAGGTCTCCCACTATAGCTCCTGGCAAACCTGTTGGTTGAACCTGATCTGATGCTCAAGTGGTAACCAGTGCAGCTCGCACAACACAGGTCAAATAGCTGCTGTTCGCAGGGTCCCTGTGAGGACCCATGCTGCTGCATTCTGGACCAGCTGAAATTTCCAGGTCAGTCTCAAGGGTAGGCCCAGTGAGTTACAGTAGTCCAATCTGGAGGTGACCATTGTGTGGAATACTGTGACTAGGTCAGGGCAGGACAGTTCGGGGGCCAGTTGTAACACAATGCTGGGGGGGACTCTTTTGCAAATTCTTCAACAACCTGTGAGTGCCATTCCCTAATCACAGGAGGTGCAGGCTGTGACCAGGCAACTGTAATGTACATACAGCTTATACTTATTCACATTGTAACTTGGAACATGTACTCTTTCAGTGCTCCTAGTTTATAGTCTGAATGAGGCCTGTGTCAGACCCCGGTCCAGTTATACTCAACAACTATCTCTTTGGCAGTGATAGGTTTATTAGAGTATATGCAAGATCCAGAAAGTCACTGTGTCAGAACTGAAGAATTTTGGTGGGCATAAGCTTATTACAGTAAATTCAAAGAAAAGTCCATTCCCTTTCTCCAATTATACATCACACGCATACCACGCCTAGCGTTGCCATCCCAACCAAGTTAGAGATATGTGGCTTGGTTATCTACATTCGGGGATGTCAAAGAAAGCCGTTCAAGGACACCTTTCCTTGGGAAAGCAAAAAGGAAGGGAAGGAGGATGACTTGGAAAGTTATGTCTGCTACAAGCAAAGGTCTCATTCATTCACCCCTAAGGAATTCCCTCCCCCCCCATAACAATGGCAACCAAAGCAAGCGGAGCATAGTGACATACAGCCCCCCCTCAAGCATCACCTCACCCCTCAGGCTTGAGAGGGTTACATTTATGGAATGAACTGATTAGTTTGGCAGCTTTTATGTGCCGGGATTCAACCCATTCATTATGGGAAGGATCAAAGTCTTTCCACTTAATTAGATAGTAAATGTGTTTCCTCATTATCTTAGAATCTAGGATATCTTCCACCTCCTGATGTGGCTCTGCATCGATCATCAAGGGAGGAGGAGCCAGAGGATTAGGTCTCCATTTTGAGGGTCCAGGATCCTTCTTCAACAGACTAAAATGAAACACAGGATGCACATGACAAAGAGTTTTAGGCAGTTCCACCTCCACAGGTACCTTATTAATCATGTGCACCACCTTGAAAGGTCCTATATACTTCCACCCCAGTTTCCTCCCTGGTTGTACACCCTTCAGATTTTTGGTGGAAATATACACAGAGTCCCCAGTTTCAAATCCCATTCTGGGCTCCTGCCCTTGTCAGCATAATGCTTATAGTCCTCCTTAGCTTTGTCAAGAGTCTTTTGCAGGTTAGGCCACCCCTGGGTTACACTGGCCCACCAGGAGTGTGAGTCTCCAGTACATGGGGTGTCAGATGGCAAAGTAGGCAAAGGTCCCCCTTCATATCCATGAAAAGCCTTGGCAGGGGAAACCCCAATGGGACTGTGCACTGAGTTGTTATAACTATATTCAGAAAATCACCCAATCTTCCTGCTGGTGATTAATGAAACATTGTATAAATTGCTCCAGAACCTGGTTGGTCCATTCGGTTTGCCCATCAGTCTCGGGGTGATAGCCACTGCTGAGCTCTTGCTCTATTCCCGGGAATTTTAGCAGTTCCTTCCAAAATTTGGCCGCAAACTGAGCCCCCCAGTCTGAAATTATTTTGCAGGGCAAAGCATGGAGTCTAATGATGTGTTGCATAAACATTTTAGCCAACTGCTTGGCCGTGGGCACTTGTTTGCAAGGAACAAAGTAAGCCTGCTTAGTAAATAAGTCCACAATCACCCAAATTGCTGTTTTTCCATGACTGGAAGGCAGGTCTGTAATAAAATCCATTGAGATCACCGACCAGGGTCGCTCTGGTGTCTCTAAGGGCTACAACAGCCCCGGTACCTTCTCGACCCACCGTTTGCTCATGAGGCAGGTCTGGCATGACAACACATATTTAGAAATGTCCCCTCTCATGTGGGGCCACCAAAATTGTCTTTGTATGAGGTTTAGGGTCTTTAAGTACCCATAATGTCCCAAAAGTTTATTATCGTGCCCCATAGTCAACACGTCTCCTCTGAGAGCTTCCGGAACAGTTTGTTTTGCCTGTACGAACACCTGTCATCTCTCTGCATTAAAGTCCTGTCTTTCTCAATCTCTGCCTTGTCCCAGATGAAGAGAGCTGTTTTGAATTTCTCTGCCCGTGGCTGGGAAGTGATTGGGGCCTCCCCCGTCACATGGCAGCATGCCCCCAACTGAGTGGGCGTGAACATGGTGTCCACTACCTCATCATACTGGCAGGTGTGCTGGGGGAGGTGCAATGGAGCATTAGCCAGGAAATTTACCTTGCCACGGAGGTGCTTAATTGTGAAACAAAACTATGAAAAGAATTCAGCCCAGTGTAACTGGTTTGCATTTAAATGCCTTGGGGTTTTGAGAGCTTCCAAATTTTTATGGTCCACACCTCAAACGGCACCCTAGCCCCTTCCAGCCAATGTCTCCAAGTCACTAGGGAAAGCTTAATGGCGGCTGCCTCTTTGTCTCACACAGCCCAATTCCATTCAGCACCTGAGAACTTTTTAGAGACGTAGGCTAAGGGGTGCAACTTTTCCCCTCAGGACCCTTTCTTTTTGTTTTTAACAGGTCTGTGAGGGGCAGTGATACCTGAGCGAAATTGGGAATGAAGGGCCTGTAGAAATTGGTGAACCAAAAAAAGGATTGTAATTGTCTCCTAGAATGTGGGGCTTCCCACCCTGAATTTTCTTGGGGTCCATGCCCAAAACCTTCCCAGAAATACGATACCCCCAAAAGTCCAGCTCCTCCTCATGGAATTCACATTTGGACCGCATAGCATATAGGTGGTTGTTGTTGAGGGCTTTCAGCACCTCTCGCACCAATTTCACATGTGAGTCCTTGTCTTTTCAAAAATTAACACATCGTCAAGATAAACCACCAACCCTTTGAACAGGAACCGGTGTAATACTTCATTGATTAAGTTCATGAACACTCCGGGTGCCCCTGCTAATTCAAAAGGCATAACAAAATATTCAAACTGTCCCAGCGGGGTGTTGAAGGCAGTTTTAAACTCACCCCCTTCCCTTATCCGCACCTGAAAATAGGCATCGCGGAGGTCTGGCTTGGTAAAGATTTTCCCTTGAGAGGCCTCAGCCAGTAGGTGTTTGATAAGAGGAAGGGGTAGGCATTTGATACAGACACAGCTTTAGCCCCCGGTAGTTCATACAGAGTCTTAACCCCCCGTCCTTCTTTTTCCTGAAAAGTACAGGGGCTCCGAAAGGGGAAGTGGCAGGCCGGATGAAACCCTTGCCCAAGTTTTTATCAATTCACCTTCGTAACTATTCCTTTTTGGTGGGACTCATGGCATATAATTTCCCTTTAGGCAGTTTATGGCCCAGGAGGATTTTAATGGCACAGTTAGTCTTATGATTTTTATTTTATTTATTTATTTTTCTGATTTATACCCCGCCTTCCCCACCGAGGCAGGTTCAGGGCAGCTTACATAAGGTAAATACATAAATAACAATCAGTTACCATAAAACATTTCTTAAAACCAATGCAATATTAAAGTGCTAGCAAAATTGTTTTGGTATCATAAAGATGTTTCCACATGAGTGCATTCCATAGATGGTCTAAATGCTCAGCTTGCTGATCTTTCTCAGAATAATCAGTGGGCACAGGCTGTAAGTAGCAAACCAAGGGCCAGGCTCTATAGATTTTAGTTGTTATTGATAGTGGTGTTATTGATAGTGGTGGCGGCAGTTCCTAGTTGAAGGCCTGGTGGAAGAGCTCTGACTTGCAGGCACTTCAGAACTTTAAGAGGTCCCACAGGGCCCTGATCTCTTCCAGAAGCTCATTCCACCAGTGTGGAGCCTCCACCGAGAAGGCCCTGGCCCTACTTGCAACCAGCCTGGTGTCCTTGGGACCTGGGAGGGTCAATCAGTTTTGTGACCCTGACCATAGTGCTCTCTGGGGTATATATGAGGAAAGGCGGTCCCGCAGGTATTTCAGACCCTGGCCATAAAGGGCTTTACAAGTAGGAACAAGCACCTTGAAGCGAATTTGCTATGCTATCGGCAGCCAGTGCAATGCCTTCAGGACAGGCTGGATGTGCTCCCTCATGGGGAGCCTCATCAGAAGCCTGGATGCAGCATTTTGCACTAGCTGCAACTTCTGGATTTGTGACAAGGGCAGCCCCATGTAGACAGTGTTACAGTAGTCTAACCTCGAGGTGACCATTGCATGGATCACCATTGCCAAGTCATTGCATTTGAGGAAGGGAACCAACTGCCTGAACAGCTGAAGATGGTAAAAGGCCGACCTGGCAGTGGCTGCTACCTGGGCCTCCATTGTTAAGGAGGCATCCAAGAGCACTCCCAAACTCCTAACTTCCGGCGCTGGCACCAATGGTGCCCCATCAAAGGTTGGAAGTAGGATCCCTACCCCCAGACTGCCCTGACTCAGGCACAGGACCTCCGTTTTTGTCGGATTCAATTTCAGTCGACTGATGGGGAGGCAGTTCATCTGCTTCCTCTTCCTCAAACACCTGCACCAAGTCCCTGTATTCAGCGGGGATCAGGTTCAACTCTTCTCTCACTAGGCACACTTGTTCAGCCGCCAAGTGCAGCTCTTCCCCCCACTTGGGGCGCCAGAGGTGCTCCCTGTACCCTGGCTCGAGAAACGCGAGAGCTCCTGTACTCCATTGCACAGGCTTCCTAATACCATAGGGAATTTGGCTACAGGATTTATGACAAAAGATCTCATCTCCCAGTGTGCTGACACCCCCATGGGCAGTTGTACTATCCGATATCGGCAAGCCATACATCTGAGAAAACACTCTGGGATCTTTCAGTTTGTGCACCTTCGCCCCCAGTCAAGTAACAATTGTGAGGATAGTTAAGACTCTGGTGCACCCTGAGTCTATAAGAGCCCTTACCCGAATATGGGTACCCACTTCAGGGTTAATTATGGTAACAGTCAAATAGAACAAGGGGGAGATATGTCTCACTGATTTGTGCATCGGGTTTTTTTGGAACTGCTGGTTGGCACCCTTCACAGCAGGTCCTGGCCTTTTCCTGCTGTCTGTACTTCACCATTGCTGAATGAGGAGGAGGAACCTTCCAGGGTGTTGCGAGATTCAGCCTGAAGAGCTTTCAGAGTCTTAGGGCACTTCCCTGGCGTCTTGGTCCTCTTCTCCTCACATCATTCTCTCTCTCTGTTCTTGGCTGCAGGGCACTCCTTGGCGAAGTGGCCTGACTTCCCGGAGCATAGACATCACCCGAGCCTCATCCAGTTCTCACAGTCACCCCCAGGCAGCGGTCCTCTGCCCCCAAAAGGTTTCTGGTTCCTGGCCCCTCTTCCTGGGGTCTTGTACTGGTACAGCTTCACCAGGTTGTGCTGATTCTCGGCTTCACAGGCAACCTGTATTCTCCCCCCCCCCATGTTAGGGGGTTGTCTTGGGCCAGCACCTTCTCCAGGATGGTGGTGTTCAACATGGCTCTGTAGAACTCAATCAGGACTTATTCAGGCCATCCCTGAAACTTGCTGGTTTAGGACTTAAATTTATCCAAGTACTCCTGAACCAACAGGCTCCCTTGCCTCAACCCTTGGAGTCAGGTGTATGCCTTCTCCAACTCAAGCAGGTCTTCAAATTGGCGGCGCAGGGCTTGCATGAAGGCATCCACGTCTCTCAATTTGGGTGCTTGCACATTGTAGAGGCCTACGAACCAGTCAGCAGCCCAGTTTCAGAGTTGGGACCCCACATAATCGACATGGTGCTCATTGGAGGCAAACGTGTGACCCCACTCTTGCCAGGAGTTTCTGCACCTGGATCACAAAGAAGGCCAGCTTTCCCAGGCTGCCATTGAATGTAGCTTCCAGGGCATCTCAGGGTCACTCCCTCTCTGGGTGCTGGTCCGCTCCCCGCTCAGGAGGGGCTGCTGCCTGGGCCTCCATCCCAGCTCCACCCTCCAACTCTTCAGAGTCTTCCTTCACCATTAGTTCTTTGACCACCTTGGGGAGGTTTTTGATGAGATACTGGAACCCTTCTTTCAGTTCTCATACCTTGGCCCTCAGGTCACCTTGGCTTCACCCAGTTCCGGTCTCCTCTTCCCATTCCTCCATCACTTTCACCCGCTCAGGGTCATCGTGGAATGTACGGGAGACTCTGCACCTTTCACGTTCATGTTGGCCCTTCACACCTCTAAAGCTGGGGGTGCTCACTAACCACACCGGGTCTTTCCACCGGTCAGGGCTGTCTCATCTTGGTTTGGGTTTGAACACGACGTGCTTCTTGGGCTTGGTGCCCGTTGCTCAGTCATTCTTTCGTTTGTCAGGTTCAAGGTTGGGGTACCCATACTTGTCCCCAGCACCTCTGTTGTCATCAGCCATCATGGTGTAGGTGATGGTTGGAGGTAATTGGGAGTTCTGACACTCTGTCAGACCCTGGTCGAGTTATACTCAACAACTCTCTCTTTGGCAGTGATAAGTTTATTAGAGTATATGCAAGATTCAGAAAGTCAGTGTGTCAGAACTGAAGACTTTTGGCGGGCATAAGCTTATTATAGTGAATTCAAAGAAAAGCCCATTCCCCTTCTTCAATCATATGTCACACACATACCATGCCTAGCATTGCCATCCCAACCAAGTTCGAGATATATGGCTTGGTTATCTACATTTGAGGATGGCAGAGAAAGCCGTTCAAGGGCACCTTCCCTTGGGAAAGCAAAAGGAAGGGATGACTTGGAAAGTTATGTTTGCTACAAGCAAAGGTCTCATTCATTCACTCACCCCTCCCCTAAGGAATTCTCTCCCCCCATCACAATGGCAACCAAAGCAAGCGAAGCAGAGCAGTTTGACAGCTTGTAATCTCTTATAGTGAAATATCAGTGGCTACAGGAGCCATCACAGACAATGAGAAAAAATGTTTGTTGGCATAAATTCACTTGTACATATTGGGGTTAAACCTGCAGAAACTTGGCCCTTGTCCAAACCCAAAAAAAGGTAGGAGAAGGAGAAAAATTATCCATAACTCTTCTACCCCAAATTGATTGCCAGGCTGATACTTTCGCCCTGACCCCAAGAGTATAGGAGGAATATGCATGTCTATAAATCTAGACAAGCCACTTGGAAACTCTCTGCCCACTTTCATATGGTTAGACTGCCCCTATTTTCTGGTTCTTATATTTGATAAATCAAAGTCTCTACTTTTGTCTTTGGGGAATATCCTGGTAAATTTCAAATTCTGTTCTTGCTGTCCTTCAGAGTTTAGCCTCCTTCCCCAGGGTCTCTCATTCTTCCGTTTCTCTGGCAACTAAATCTTGTAATTACCACAAATAGTGCATGAACACTACGGCATCAGGTGGTGCTCAGCCTTCCTATTTTCAAAGAGGTTCCCTTCTATTGCTAAGGCAGATTTTGAATTGTTAATAAACGTTAGTTTTTTTTCTTTACGCTACCTTTTTTCCTCCATAGATCATCACCTTGTAAGTTTTCATATCACAGAGAACTAACTGTCACAGGATAAACTACGACTTCATACATTAGGCAGAGAACGGCCTTCAGCAATGTGGACAGTGTGTGCAGAGGGAGAGGCTAAATCCTCTGAATGAGAACCAAGGTGCTCTGAGCATCTCCTTATTTTCCTCTGTGAAATTATGGAGGGTATGTCTTATGATCTTCCTCCACTTGTTTGTCTGGATTATACCAAACATGATGAAGAGTTATTGGAAATTTAAAAGCAAGTTCAAGATGTTTTGGTTGCTAGCTAGTCTCAATACTGAGAGGAGCCTGAAGTTGGCTCCCACTTTCCAGTTCCTTATTCGTGACTTATTCATGAATTCAGCCAAAAAACATTGAGGAGAGTTTAAAAGCACTGAACTGCAAAATAAGGTTTGGACCACCATACATAATCATATTCGGGGTTCCTCCCCTTCGAGTAGACATATGGTGTTTCTTGGTTCAAAGAACATTTCTTGTGCCAGCTGCTCCAAAGGGGGGGGGGGAGGACAGTCACACAAGCAGAATGATGTCAGCTGCTTTGGTTCCCACTGCAGGGAAAGACTGCCCTTTCCCTAGGGAGAGGCTGCCGGGGGGGGGGGGGTAAACCCGA
>NW_015167548.1:84011-134030 GCF_001447785.1 Gekko japonicus
CATTCTCTTCAACCCCCTGCTGTGCAGCTGACTTTCCCCTAGGGTTGCCAATCTCCAGGTGGGACCTTGAGATATCCCGCTGTTACAATTGATCTCCTGATGACAGAGATCAGTTCCCCTGGAGAAAATGGCTGCTTTGGAGGGTGGACCCTATTACATTATACCTGCTGAGTCCTTCCGCCCCCCCGCCCAATGCTGCCCTCCACAGGATCCACCCCCCAAATCTCCAGGTATTTCCCTCCTTAGAGCTGGCAACCCTACTTTCCCCTCAGTGCCTGTTGGTAGGCAACTAAGCTGGGTCCTGTCACCTATTTTGGCCTTTGGGAGAAAACACATTGGGGCCAGTCCTGATAGGGTTGCCAACTCCAGATGGAAAATTCCTGGAGATTTGAGGGATGGAGCCGGAAGAGGGTGAGGTTTGAGGAGGGGTGGGACCTCAGACAGGTACAATGCCATAGACTCCACCCTACAAACCAGTCAGTCCCTCATGTTCCCAATGTCCAGGTGAGGACTGGAGACCACTCAGAATTACAACTGCTCTGCAGAAGGGAGGGCAGAAGTCAGCTGAAGTCAAAGGAGCAGATAATGGTAGGTTGATGGTTAGCTGGGAAGGAGATGGGGTCGCCAACTCCAGGCTGGCAAATTCCTGGGGATTTGAGGGGTTGAACCTGGAGAGGGTAGGGTTTACGGAGGGGTGGGACCTCAGACAGTTAGAATGTTTTCTCCAGAGGAACTGATCTCTGCTACCTGAAGAGCAGTTGTAGTTTTAAGTGATATCTAGCCCTCACCTGGTGATTGGCAACAATTCTTACCCAGGACGAAATGGCTGGTTTGGAGGGTGGAGTCTATGACATGTGTTATGAAGTATGCGTCAATGACAGAATGGTAAATTTGACAGTTGTACGTATCTGCGCAGCACATATGATAAAACTTATGGTTGGACATGTCAGTAAATTAAAGTTTTCCAGAGAAGTGAAGATTTTTTTCCTCTACTCATTTGTACTGCTGCAAAATGGAAAAACAATACTTATTTAATGCCTGATTATAATATTTGGGACCAAATATCTTATGGATGATTGTAGGGTGTCAGTCAGCACTATACAGCAGAATTTGAAAAACCAGAAGATATTGGTAAGTGATCAAGAACTTTATTTGAAAAATGACATTACAGAAACATCACCAAACTATGTATATCAGAAATCACCCTTTATAAAATTAATCCTGCAAGAAAACTTTGAAGATGAGTTACTGAACAGTGCTTTACAACCCAACTTCTACTACAACACAGAACTAAACTCTATGGAGTGGAATTATGCTGCAGGCCAAACACTGTCCCCAAATCAGAGGCAATAATTCTAATGCTGAAAATTGGTCCAGAATAGTTAAGAATCCAGTTCTGAATTCTAAGCTTCATAACAGACCGGCAAAATTTGTTGAGACAATTAAAGATACTAGCCAGGGCTATTACATGTGGCTGTAATAGGCATCTTCCAGGAAAGCAATTCAAAAAAATAATTTTTTAAAAGGAGGCCCTCAAGAAAACACATGAAAGAATCACAAATATATCCTACATCTGCTGACACCGGTGGAAACTTGGCAGAAACGCCCACAATCAGCACCCAAGAAAGTTCCTAGTTATTACAGTACACCACCTGTGTCTCTGCACAAAGGAAAACACAGTGAATATGACTGTCCTCCTTGGAATGGATCAGCTCGATTAAACAGGAGAAAGGTAGTCTTTACATACACTTGCACCATCAACAATCCATTGTATATAATTCATATGAACATGGAACAAAATCCACAATTGAAAAAAGAGATCCAGGCATTGTATAATAGTGTGGAAGCAGTTAGCATACTGATGTGAGTAAATGATGCCTTTTTGGAAAAGAAATGGAGTATTGGAAAAATGGAATGGCTGCTGCAATTTGAGAGGTTCAAGGGGAAGAGGAGTTCATAGGATTGCCATGAACTGAAGCAGAGATGGTGACCTCACATCTCTCTTACTTCTAGCATACCATACAGTACTCAATCTGCAACAACCAAAAAAGGAACACCATATTAAGTCTTCAGAGATAGTTGTGTGGTGAGTATGCATTCCTAGAATTTAAAGCACTCAGGGCGTGATCATATGCACAATTAAATCTGCCATAGGTGCGAATGCCAGGCGGATTTAAAGGGCGTGATCAGACACAAACATCTGGGAAGCACCCCACACCCGTCGGCAACCCGTTCTGCTCTGCCGCAGAAGCAGAGTAAAAAGACACTGGGAAAAATCCGGTAGTAAACAGGTTGCGACAGGCCACGGATAGACTTTCCCATGTCTGATTGCTCCAGCGTGCTCTCATTGCATTGGGATGGTCTGATCAGGCCATCCCAACTCTGTGCCATTGTTTTTTCCCCCTTTGCAGTATGCGCATCATCGCAGAGATGCGATACATCGATTCTTCATTTAAGCACATCGGAAACTAACAGCAAACAACCCCCACCCCGACTCAACCGCGGTTGTGTTTGACCACACTTCCAAGGACTGTGTGATTGTGCAAGTGCGGGTCAAATTCCTCCGGAGGAAATAGCCTCACTCCCCCCCCCCTTCATCTCGTGTGTGTGACCGCCCCCTCAGTGAAAAAATAGAAGTCTTTTGTGAATAAAGTTTCACATCATAATTATTGTGGTCATTAAAGTAATTTTATTGGTCTTCTTGTTATTGCAAACATAGTTTGAGTGAAGCCAAGAAAGTCCGGGAAACTCTGAATGTATTCCATAAACCATCTTCTTAACCATGCACCATGTGCTTTGTTGGGAGAAACTTAGCCATCAGTGAGCAGAATGATTTGCTCACATCTCACCATTGTACCAGGTAACTGGAATCTTCTCTGTGACATATTTGTGATCTACTCAATTCAGTCAGTACTTGACAGCACACATGGATGTCACACAAACACTGATAACAACATATTATTCAGTCTTTCATCTCACTGGCAGGGATGTTTTGCTACCCAAATGGGAGAAGTTGATTTTCCGGATGTTAATATGTAACTACCATAGTCATTTCCATTCTCTATGTAATGTATTTTTCTGTGGGGGCAAAAATTGTGTGAAAAGGCACTGTAATCCCCATTGTACAAACTTGAACAAGTGGAGGGCTGTTTCAAGTGTGATTCAGATGCATTTTGTCCACTGTTTTAGAATTGTGGTAAGGGCATTATCTGATGACTGAACTCATTCTGATATACATAAAACACCCTTTTAATATCCATTTCAGAATTACTGTAAAAAATGCAGAAGCACATGCCAATTGGGCTCTCATTTATTTGTCAATGGACTACCATTTATGCTGATTATCACAGTTGCAGTCAAAAGTCCATACAGTAACACTGACCAGTTTGACCCACGGAATTTCCCAGTTGAGATCTCAGTGCATAGCATTAAGTATGTTGCAAACCCCATCGTCAACATTTTATATATTATATTATTTTATTCAAATGTCCATGAAAGAAAATCACAATGTTTTGTATACTTTCTCCTAAAGTCAAATAGAATAAAGAAACATAACCCCAACAGCATAACACATGTACAATACCCATAAAAATTAATAGTCTCTTCTCCAGATATAAAATTGTTGGCATAACAGATAACCCAAGACAACATTTTATTTGCTTCCACCAATTTGGAAAGAATGGCAACTGGCATTTATATGATGGACTGAATGAACTAAAGAGTTCAGGACATGGCAACATAGAGGCCACAGAAGCTGTCTTCAGAAATATTCAGAAGCGACGTCCACTTCCCAACCACACTGTTGCTGTGCAACAGTCATGAACCTTAATGTTCCCTCCCTCACCCCAGGAGGGAAGACTCAAATTTCCAGGGACACTTAATCAAAGTCACAGTTCAATTTTTCGATGAAATATTATTTCACAATCCATCCGTACTGGGCTCGCAATTAACTGTACTGTGAGCTTCCTGGGCCTGAGGGCCACCAATGATCAGGGGTCATGTCCTCTTTTTACCCTAAAACACAGTCGTTTAGACCTGGATCTTCCTCCACATTCTCCTCACTAGCCCACTGTTCCTTGGGGCTTTCAAGGCTCACTTCCAAGAAAAATTCCTGCACTCCCCATGTGTGTAGAACAAGAGGTTGTGCCAACCTCAGGTGGCTTTGGCATACCTTGGTGACAACAGCAGAAATCTGCTACCATAAGAGTCACCATCAGAGCAGGTACTGTCCAAGGAGGAGGACACTTATGACTGGGAACAATAAATCCACAGATAACACAGCAAATCCACATTAGATTAATTCACTTTATACATTTTATACTGTTTTGTTCACAATTTTAGCCACATTGGTGAGGCAATGTCTCAAATGTTTAAAAAAAATAATAAAAAAAATCCCAAGTGGCACAGATGGTTTTGTGCAGAACAATAAATCACTTAACACAATAACGATTGCCAGTCTGGACCTAGTATACCTGAGGCAATGGAAACTATAGAACTTGGTGTTTATACTATGACATTTTAGTACAAGAAGCCATACTGGGAAACACACATCATTTCAGACATATTGTTCTCAGGACACCCTACTTTGTAGAAATTAGTACAAGAACAAGGCTGTCATACGTCTCCCTTGTTCCCAGCCTGACCTGACGGATAAGCAGCCTGATAATGATATCTCCTCCTCAGAGGGGTAGGAACAGCCAGCTGCAATAGATCCCATTAATCTTCAGGGACAGGAGATGCAAGCTCTTGACCAGACACCGGCTGTAAGCAATTTGTCCTCTCCTCCAGTT
Source organism: Gekko japonicus (assembly GCF_001447785.1). NCBI lineage: Eukaryota > Metazoa > Chordata > Lepidosauria > Squamata > Gekkonidae > Gekko > Gekko japonicus. Next base: position 88,802 of record NW_015167548.1, read on the forward strand.
ACCGGCATCAGACACAGAGGAGAGGGAGGAGGCTGGGCCCAGTGTTTCTCCAACACCCTTTGAGCACCTTCGCCGTCAGTGGATATCAGAGCTCAGAACCCTTCGCAGTGAGCGTTTGATAGAGTGCAGACACCTGTCGTCAGATGAGTACTTGCAGGGATGCGTGCCACAATTAGCAGCAGCTAACAAGTCCAGGTAGAGTTAGCTATAAATCCAGGACAGGGGAAGCTGCTTATTGTGGACGCAACGTATACTATGGCTGCATTACCACCCACCTTGTCTCCTGACTTGCTGACTGGAACCTCTGTTACTCTGAACATGGACTGAACACTAGACCACCTGACTTCTGGACCCCTGACTCTTGGACTGACTGATGACTCCCTTTTCCGGATACCTGACCCTTGGACTGCCTCTTGACCACTCTCCTGCCTTGCACCTGTACTGTGAGTGATTACCTGGTCCCTTCTGCCTGGCTGTCCTGTGGAACTTCTTTCTGCTCCCACACCAGTCCCACCAGGGCCAGTACAAAGGCTTTTGACCAGGAAACACCATATGTCCCCTCAAAGGGGTGAGTCCCCTAAATGTGAGGGTGTATGATGTATGGCTGTCCAAATCTTATTTTGGGGTGCAAAGGGCCTTTCCAGTCTCTAATTCGTCTGCTTTGTAATTCAGGCCTCTTAGTGGTACTCCAAAGACAAGCTTGTGGTGCCAGAACCAGTGTTTGGCTTGTGCACCATTGTATGTCTTCTTGCAGGGGACAGTCTCAAGAGTGTGTGGATGTGCCATTTGGGATGGTCCAAAGATTGTTTTGGGGTGCAACCTGTCTATGGTTGCCAACCTCCAGGTGGTGGCTGGAGATCTTCTGCTATTGCAACAGATCACCAGGTGACAGAGATCAGATATCCTGGAGAAAATGACCACATTGGAAGTAGGGCTCTATGACATTATGCCCCAAACCCTGCCCTTCTTAGGCTCCACCTCCAAAATTTCCAGTTATTTCCCAACCTGGAGTGGGCAGTCCTAAGCTTGGCCCTTGTGTCTGCCTGTGTGATTGTCCTGGGGGCGACTTGCTTTGGAGCAGCTGGCATAAGAATTGCATTTTGAACCAGGAAACACCATATTCCCCTGGTAGGGGAGAGCCTCCTGAAAGTGGTGGTGTATGACGTGTGGCAGTCCCAACCTTATCTTGGGTTACCAAAAAAACCCCAAACAGAAAATAAACTATATATTTTTTTGTTTCATGCAGATTACAGTTCTTCTATTCATATCCTTTCCTTTCCCTTCCTTGCCTCTGGACTCTGGAATCATTCTCTTATCACCTGGAAAGCCCAAAGTCTTTGCTTAATACTAACCTAGGCTATCTTTTAGCAGAACTTTTTGTACTTTCATGCATCAAGAAATCAGTTTTGATGGGCCCAGAACAAGGGCTTAATTTAGACATCCAAAGGTTTTAAGTCTAAGAGGCCTCACAGCATTATCAGAAAACAAACTGTAATTTAGTATTTTTGTATTGTATAATCTGAGCCCATAAACTGTAGTTTACTTAAAGGTAAACGTAAAGGTTCCCTTGCTCGAAAGCCAGTCGAATCCGACTCTAGGGTTGCGGTGCTCATCTCCGTTTCAAAGCCGAAGAGCCAGCGCTGTCCGAAGATGTTTCCGTGGTCATGTGGCCGGCATGACTAAACCCCAAGGCGCACGGAACGCTGGTACCTTCCCACCAAAGTGGTATCTATTTATCTACTTGCAATTTCTTGCTTTCGAACTGCTAGGTTGGCAGGAGCTGGAACTAGAGACGGGAGCTCACTCCATCATGCGGCACCCGGGTCTCGAACTGCTGAACTACTGACCTTCCACAGCCTGCAGTTCAGCGTCTTAACCACTTGAGCCACTGCAGTTTACTTAGCTAGTGCCTAAATCTATACCCAGAACAGAGCTCAGTGAAGGCTGGAAATTGAGAGGAGAAAGGGAAGACTGCAGTTGCCAACATCTTAGGGTTGCCAGGTCGTTTTCGCCCCACGGTGGGGTGCTCCTGGACGGCATCTGTTGCGCACATGCGCGCACCGCATGCACATCACCCAGAGGTGACGTGATGACGCTGGGTACGCTGGGGGCAGGACCACAGCCATCTGAGGGGAAAACTCTATGTTTCCCCCTCAGATGGCCGTGGCCCTGCCCCCAGCGTGCCCGGCGTCATCACGTCACCTCCGGGTGATGTGCACGCCGGGGTGGGGTTTCCCCCGGGGCCCGATTCCATGGGTGGAAATCGGGCCTCCAAAGCAGGGGGAAATCCGCCCCCGGGGGGACTTGGCAGCCCTACAACATCTAGGTAGGGCCTGGAGATCTCCTGGAATCACATTCGATCTCCAGACTACAGAGCTCAGTGCCCCTGGAGAAAATGGCTGTTTTGTAGGGTGGACTCTACATCACTATACTCTACTGAGGACCCTCCCCTCTACAAACCCAATCCTTCCCAGCTCCACCCCAAATTTCCAGGAATTTTCCAACCCAGAGTTGTCAACTCTAGATGTAGCGCAGCCTTTGCTTTAAATGCGGGCATGAGAGCTGGGATAATCATGCCCATAGAATTTCAGAGGCACATGCTCAGCTACAGTCAGAGGCAGAATACTGAACCAGATAGGGTCTGATACAGCAAGGCAAGCCTTAGATGTACAAAGGTCACCTCATTTAGTAGGCAATTTACTTTAAAGAAATTAATAGTTGATTCCATTCCTCACGCCTACAAAATGAAATTCATTCATCTCACATTTGCATCTTTATTCATTTTGTAGCACTGTATAATTACAGACAATCAAGAGATCCCTAATAAACAGTTTTTCACTCCAACATGCATTTTTTCCTCTGACAAATAATATCTAAACAAGCTAGCAAATTTCTTTTCCTGCCCCTTAATTAAAAAGAATTAGATAGTGGGTTTTTAAAAAATAGAAAAATGCTTGACTTAATTTAGAATGGAAAAGAACTGGAAAGACTGAAAAATGACAACAGAATTCCATGCACTGATACAAGTTCCCTATCATTTGAAAGCTATCAGGGTTCTTTCCCCCCAGACTTGACAGATGAGCTACAGAGATCTTTAAATAGCATTATTTGTTACTGCTAAGAAATCAATATAACTGCCATATGGAAGGCTTGATAGAACTGACAGCCAAAGCGTATTCCACTTTTGATTTATTCTGAAGCATGTTATACCTCAACAAATTGACACAGATGTGAATTTTTTTAAATGTCTCTCAGCTTTTCATGACAGGTAAAATAGCCCACCTTTGTAATCCTCACAGAGAGCTGACTATATATGCACAAGCAGGTATACAGAGAATAATGTGCATGTGGGTTTATGATGAGAAAGAGCATGAGTGAGGGCACAAACAAAAAACCCCTAGCGTAACATGGGTCTATTGGCTCAAGTCCCAGTAGATAACAATAGTCCCAGTCTCCCAACCCTCATCAGTAGAGAGGGAAGCAGTAGTATGCAGGGATGGTGGGAAATTTCCAAAAAATGTGATCAATATTTGAACTTCCTTTGTTTGTGGTATCTGTTTTCTTTCAAGTCAAATACTTCATACGATGGCTTTGACAATCTGGTCACAATTCAAATGGAATGGCACTTCAAGTATTTTACTTATTTTCATTTTGCTTCTTTTATACTCTGTCTTTCTGCCCACTGGGGACCCACAGTGGCTTACATAGTTCTCCTCTCCTCCATTTTATCTTCACATGTAGTTTTGCACCCATGCATTGGTGGCATTTGGCATGGCCGCTGTTGATAGCTGTTCCCAGTTTACTGGTTTGATGGGATTATATATGCCCCTTAGTCATCATGGTTAGGCCATACATCATTGAAAATCAACTCTTAGAGACTGCTCTTGCACCTGGTACATGCTCAGAACAGACAGGATCAAATTATAGCTCCCAGGCAGCAGGGTTTCAGTACAATTAATACATATACAGTTAGTTTTGGGAAGCAGGCATGGAGACAAAATGAGAAATGCTGAAACACCAGAGAGACAAGCTTTGCACCTTCCCCTGTCCTATTATTAGCAGGATCAAAGAACATAGGAAGCTAACTCTCTTACACACGTTTCCAACCCCCAACCCCCTTGTTGGGCATGCTGAACAAACAGATGAAGGAGGCGAAGGAGGAGAATAGTGCTTTAAAGCTCTTCATGTGCATAACCTCAGTAATTCTTAATGAAGGTTTGAGCATATGATTCTTCTAAATCAATGAAATCAATAAAATCTTGAAGTGCTATTACTGTAATGATGCAGATGGAAAACGGAAGCTGAGAGTGCCTGGTCTAAGCAGGGATCAGATCTGAACTACACACTGTCTTGTTCACAGCTCGGAACATATGATGTTAGTGCAGGGGCGGCCAAACCATAGGCGTAATCTTCGTGGGGGCGGCGGGGCTTCAGCCCCCGCCGAAATTTTCAGGAAGGTGCTCAGCCTCCCCCGGGAGCCACCCTTGCTCCTAGCAAAGCAATGCCTCTGGCCCAGCCCCAGCCCCCCCCGGGAAATTGGAAAGTCTACAGCCTTGGGCCAAACTGCAGCTCGGGAGCCACATGGGGCTCTTTCACACATATTGTGCGGCTCCCGGCAGGGCAGCTGGGGAAGTGAAGGGGAGGCATACTTTTTCTCCCTCCCTCCCTTTCTTGCCCCTCCCTCCCATCTATTTGCTTTCTTTGTTTCTCTCTCTCTCTTTCTACCTCTTTCGTTCTTTCTTTCCAACTCTTTTTTCTCTTTCTCTTAGACAAATAAATATCATTAGCAAACAAATAAATATAATTGAAAAGATAAATATCATTAACAATATCTGTTTTTACCCCTTTTATTTTTGGCAGTCTCATTTAATGTTAATAAAAAGCAAATGTGCATATTTTAAAATAAAAACATGTAATATTTGTTCATGTCTTGTGGCTCTCACACATCTGACGTTTATTCTATGTGGCTCTTAAACTGAGCAAATTTGGCCACCCCTGTGCTAGTGGAAGCCATGAATGAATTTCCCAACACATATTCTAACCTTAAAAAACAGTCATGATTTGGCGATCCCAAGGTTGGGTGGTCATTATCATACAGGAATGCTATGCTGGTTGAGGAAAGAAGAGGTAGCATAATTCGAGCCATTAATATACCATTAGGAATCAGACCACATTATTAAGATTTCAAACGTAATCCGCTTTGCCCTGGTAAATCCTTGATAATCCCGTCATAAATTATGATTAGGCTTCTCTCCGTTGACACCCTTATAATATATAATCAGGGATTTCAGTGAGCTACAGGACTTTTTGATGTGTGGATTAAAGCTGAGTTAATTAGATAGGACCATTTTAGAGGTCAGTACTCTAGTTTGTAATTTGTAGACGACAGAAGGAAAACTGGGCAGGAGGATTTACCCTTGACTGCATACCTTGAAAGGAAAACATTGGGTTTAACTAGAGTTTAGTATGAACTGTGTAACAAAAATTATACCCCCTGCCCCATTTTGCAAGTTCCCTGAAAGGCTACATCATGGAGTTTGCCAGCATTTGAGCAAACCCACCCTGGTTTCAGGCTCGATGGAGCCTCTGCCCTCACCTTGCTTCTCCTGGCCAGCATGGAAATGTGTGCAGAGAAAGGCTGCCCACTAATCCCACCTTCTCACCATACAGGGCAGAGGTTCAATAGATGATGCACATCACCAAGAGTCAGTTTGGTGTAGTGGTTAAGTGCATGGACTCTAATTTGGGAGAACCAGGTTTGATTGCCCACTCCTCCACCTGCAGCTACTGGATGACCTTGGGCTAGCCATTATTCTGTCCAGGGGTAATTTCCTGCAGGAGTGCACAGGAGCGGAACTTCAGCAGTAAAGAGCCCAGGGAGCGGGCACATGCAACAAGCCCCACCCCCCCTGCTTCCAGCAGCCCTCAGTCAGAGCAAGAAGCAGCCAGGTAAGTTGCAGAGCTCCCCCTGGCCCCCCAGTCCAAAACAGTCCAGTGGCACCTTCAAGTTTTATTCAGGTACAAGCTTTCCCTCCTCTGCGAGGACAGATCTGCATGCCCCCCCCCAAATCAACTCTTAGAGACTGCTCTTGCACCTGGTACATGCTCAGAACATGCCCTATATTTATTATTTTATTTATTTATCTACAGAATTTATATCCTGCATTTCTGTCCCTCCAAGGGCTGCTAAGGTGGCTAACAATTTTAAAACATACAAAATAAAATTACAGTATAATGCCATTAAAATCAGCCCCCCCCAACATATATAATTGAAACATTTTTAAAAGTTAAAAAACTAAGTAAAAATACATACAAAACATTTTTTAAAATTGGTTACGAAGGAGGGATCATTGAGGGAATTCTAAATGAAACCGAAATGTCTTTACCTGCTGGTGAAAGATGACAATGGAAGGGGACAGATGAATCTTCCTGGGGAGAGAGTTCCAGAACTTTGGTGCTATGACCAAGGAGGCCCTTTCCTGGGTTGCCACCTGGCTGATGATAATTTAGGAGAGGGATCTCTGTAGCCAAGGTTCTGCTGGGTTACAGGTTCAAAAGGATTAGGCAGTCCTTCAGTGTTTAGTGTAAAATGATAGCCAAGTATGGTGTGGGATTGCCGTTGAACCACAAATTCTGTTACATGTAAATAAACATATGGAGCAGAGGTCCATCTGTGGCTATTAACCACAAGGTATAGATAGGAACTCTGGGGCAGGTGATGGTCTGCATTCTTGGTGCATGAGGGGGGCAACAGTGGGAGGGCTTCTAGTGTTCTGGCCCCACTGCTGGACCTCCTGATGGCACCTGGTATTTTTGGCCACTGTGTGACAGAGTGTTGGACTAGATGGGCCATTGGCCTGATCCAACATTGGCTTCTCTTATGTTCTTATGTTCTTAAAGTATCTAAGCATCCCAAATGGGGGGGAAATCAGCATACAGATGTCACACCTGGCCATCAGTCACTATGATCTGGAAATGTCGGGGGGAGGCAGATCAATGGAAAACTTCCCTTGGTCTGGTACACATTAATTTCCTTCTACACCCCATCTATTTCCACTGCACTCTGCAATGTAGGTCTCATATACAAAGAGCTTCATAATCATGGGGATATAGTTCATTGACCAGATCGTTCTTTAAATGGGAAGTAGGGCTGCCACCTCTAGGCTGGGAAATACCTGGAGATTTGGGGGTGGACTCTGAGGAGGCTGGGATTTGGGGAGGGACTGGGTCTTCACTTGGGTATGATGCCAGAGTCCACCCTCCAAAGCAGCCATTTTCTCTAGGGAAACTGATCTCTGTTGTCTGGAAATCCGTTGTCATTCTGGGAGGTCTCCAGGCCCCACCTGGAGGTTGGCAATCCTATTAAGTTTGAGTGACTGCCCCACTTTCTGACAGGGACAAAAGAAACTGCCTGATTCTGCAGAATATAGTCTAGCCAGGAACAAGCCTTTGTCACTCTTTTGTCATGCCGTTTTGCCATGCCCGCTTCCGCATGCCTGTGGTTAGAAAGGTGATCCATCTCCCAGGAAGAGATATATGAATTTTTGTAACTGTTTAGGTAGCAAGAAAAATGTGCTTTTGTTATTACTTTCCATATTCTGTTTAATCCCTTAGATCTTTCCCATTAGCTTAATTTGTGTGTGCAACTAGTCAAATTTTCTCTCCTAATTTGTTCTTTGATTCTGAGTGACTACTTTTGTGAGGAAAATAGTTGACTGCCTTACAGCAGCTTAATTGTATACTTAACATTTTTAGATATTAGCACTAACCACTAAAGGGTAATTCTGGTTTCAAGTGGCTGGGCTATCCATGTAATTCTCATGCACCACCGGATCCAGGGAGCCAATAGCCATAACAAGCAGTACATTGGCTAATCTACTCGGAATATAGTAAAAAAGAAAGCCTCTTCTAGTGACAATTAAATTATGTTGCTATTAAACTGGATGAATAATTCATGTATTGAATCTAAGTATTTCATGTGTTAAAAGTACATTTGTACATTTATGAGTTCTATCAATAAAAACCATCATTGGGGGAATTCCAGTTTAGATTGGAGCTACACAACTGGGGTTTGTGTGTGTGTGTTAACTAATGTCTCCTGCTGAGCTTCCCATACAGAAATCCCCTTAAAGCTGCTGTAAGAAAAAAAGACAGGTCCAATATGAATTCCTGTTTTCCCCCCACAGCAATCTACACAGGAGCTCAGGGGGAGGAGTTCTTCGTATGAGCAAAGTGATATGGGGAAAGGGGTTGTACTCCCTTTGCCAGCACTGTAGTCCCAGTCCAAAGTGCTCTCTCCATGGGTGCTTTTTAAGGTCAAGGTGGGAGATACCATCATGGATTCTAAAAGCAGCCCATCAATTTCTTGTCCACTACAGTGCATTAGCTATTTTTGGAATGTCATTCACCCAGAATTGCCTGCAAATGTAAGGACTGTTGTGAGAACTGGGCTAAAGATAGAAAACAGAAAGCCTGTAACATGGCCTCTGTGTGAAAAAGAGAGGAGCCCTATAAACCATGATAAACTGCCCTTACATAAACAACACAGGTCAGCACCATAGTAATGATGAAAATAACATGTATGGACTCATCCTGAGTTCTCCACCCAGGATGTTTATTTCCTTTCTCATTCGTGATGAGACACCTTCTGAAGACTAGCTGCTGTTAAACTTATTTTGGCAGAACACTAAGCAACATGACAGCTCCATGGTCATTATCCATTACATGAAGAACTCACCTGTAATCATGACTCTGACTGCGTATCCAATGGATAACACCCTATTTTGTTACACTTGCTGTAGCTGCCAACTTTTTCCCTTGTCTGGCTCCTCAGCTTAGCTTGTATATCAGAAAGAATTGATTCAAAGAGGAAGGGTGAAAATGGTCCTTTCCCATCAGGAAGTAATTTTGTCACAGTTCAGTGCTATGAAGGAGAAGCTTCTCACTCTGAACTCCTTTTCTTTAATAAAAACACACACACTCTATTGCCACAAACTTCACATTTCCCCTCCTACACATTACAATGTAAAGCCCAGCACTCCCTCGTTAGGGAATTCACATGGGATCTATCCCTGCAATATGGAGAGGTGAATCTTTACAGTCACTCAGGGATGTCCTCAAAATGAAGTGATGTGAAGCAGTTGCCTTGGGAAGCACAGAGGCTACCATTTTCTCCCCATGCATCATGAAGCTTTTAAAAATTCACTGTTTATGATGATGTGAAGAAAACTGCTCAATCCACATAAGCCATTGCACATGAATTGCTCACTATGTCATAGGGTGTAATGGAGAGTATAGTCTACATGGAAGCCTTTCTGAGCATCTTACACTGATCAGATGGCAGCAACATCCAACTTTTACCACCTGCAGCAGGGTAGATAGAATCCAGTCTATCTAAGATCATCATCCAAAGCCCTGGTCTTGATTTCCTTATCTGTAGAAAGGAGGCATGTCAGGGCTTTCTCAGTGTTAGCACCCTGGCTGTGAAATGCCTTCTTCCATGAAGCTTGTTTGGTACCTTTGTATTGGTTTTTAAACAGCAGATGAAAGCATTTCACCCAGGCTCTTAACTAAAGATGGCCCCGTTCACACAGGCCGGATATCGCGGGGGGGGGAGGCGTGGCTAATTGCCCCAACGCAGTTTTATGCGTGATTACGCAATCAGACACGCCGGCGGCACACCACGGGTCCTTCCCTCCATGCCGGCGGGTAAACGAGGGACTGGAGGGGAATGCTGCGTGCCGGCGCGATCACACCACGGGCGTCTGGAGGCAGCCCATGGCAAACCTTGGAGGTACTAGTTTTTAAAGGTGCATTGTCAGTGGTAAGCCACGGGTGTGCTCCACTTCCCAGATGTTGGGGTGTGATCGCGCCTGGATAATCCGCCCACCATCCGTGCCGGGGCTGATGTTTGGTATTTTCATGATACTGCCCCTTTCTCAATGTTTTACAGCCTGCCCTCTGTTGTGAATTATGTTACACTGTTGATTTTACTGATTACGATTTCTGCTTTTGATGATTCTATAAATAGAGTACAGTCCTTGTTCCTTTGAGCAATCGGAAAACTCCCTAGGTGCATTTCATCGTTGGCCCTTTGTGATGAATTAGGTCTTAGCTCTATAAAAGCCTGTGCCTGGGTATGTGCCTTTAATTTTTGCTTTCATCTATATTTTTTAAGTCCCCCTGAGGGTAGCTTGGTAAACCTAAGCCTCAGGGACTCTTATAAGGCTCCCCGGATCTAGCTTTTTGAACTGATATTATCTCTTATAAATCTTAAGGTGGAGAATCTTTTTTCCTCATCTATAAATCAATGCAAAAAAAATGTGGCTGAACTGATTTATGCCAGAGATGAGAGTTATACTCATTTTGATGCTTAGAGGACATGTTCTCGACTTGTCTTGGGCCTTCCATCTAAGGCCCCTTCTTAGTTAGCCCAAAGTTATGTAAGACCTTTATGCATTCACGATTAAACCACCCATTTTCAATGGTATTGCTGGGCCATCTGCTAAGGATCCCTTTTTCAGATTGGTTATGTCCCTGCCCCCTCCAGTCAGTAGACTCTCTTGTACATATACTCCTGCAATGTCCTTATGTGTGCTCCAGTTTAGGCTAAAATGGATTATGCCATGCCTTGATAAATGGACTATGCTTCCTCTAGCAACTTTAGAGCAAAAGGTTCAGTTTTTCTTAGAGGATTGTGATTCCCAATGTACTTATTCCGTCGCTCAATTTCTAGAGGCTGCAGAGAAATGTCGAAGGGTTTTTAGATTTTGGTTTTATTTATGTTTTTCGGTTTTATTGTTCAAGACCTCCATCTAAGAACAGGGGAAGAAAGAAAGAAAGAAAGAAAGAAAGAAAGAAAGAAAGAAAGAAAGAAAGAAAGAAAGAAAGAAAGAAAGAAAGAGTTTACTATTTATTGTTTCATCACCAGTTTGGCTTAATGTTTTTTATTTATGTCACATTTGAGGATGATGATGAAGAAGAAGAAGAATCACAGTCAGATATCTCCAGGTAGTCAGCCATATTGGTCTGATGCAGCAGAACAAATTTAGAGTCCAGTGGGACCTTTAAGACCAACAAAGGTTTATTCAGAGTATGAGCTTTTGTGTGCAAGGCACATGAAATTAAAATTCAAATACATTCCAATGTATTTGGGAAAGTGTGTCTTGCACACGAAAGCTCATACCTTGAATAAACCTTTGTTGATCTTAAAGGTCCCACTGGACTCTAAATTTGTTCCACAGTCAGATATTTGACTGGTAGATGGTGTTCTGCAATTCAAGATCTATCCAAGTTCTTGGGAATTGCAGACATATCTTCACAGGATTCTTCCTGTTTCAAGGAACACTGCCTTTTGGAGCTGAACTTTTGTTCAGTGCCCAGAAAGTTCAGGTGTTTCTTGAGACTTCAAGGGCTTCAGTGACAACTGGCATGACAGAGGCACTCCAACTATTGGTATTTTATTATCTTTTCCTGTTCTTTCTACTCTATTCTGCTGTCTCCTGGGATTGCAATTTCAATTATCCAAACCCTATTTCTCATTTTTTTTCTACTGTTGTGATGTCAGGGCTGTTATGCTCCAGGTATTTTTCTGTTTGCAGTCGGAAGTCCCAAAGAATCTTTGTTTCATCATTTTTCATTATCTTGTCTAGTTTGTGCTCCCATGAATTTCTGGCTGATGGTAAACCATACTTCTTCCAAAGATTCCAGTGCTACATAGCTGCAACTCTATTGTGACATTCTTTATAGTCAGTCTGAGCAATTTTACTGCAGGCACTGACCATGTGCTTGACTGTTTCATCTTTTGTGTTGCAAAGTCAACATTTGCTGTTATCACTGGTCTTCTGAATCTTGGCTTTCATACCATTAGTTTCAAGTGCCTGTACTTGTGCAGCTAGAATGAGCCCTTCGGTTTCTTTCTTCAAGTGCCCATTTTGGAGCCACTTCCAGGTATTTTCACTATCAACTTTATTGTCTGTGTTTTTCAAATATTGCCCATGCAAGTGCTTTTCCTTCCAGTTGTCAAACTGAGTTTTGACTGCAAACTTTTTGTAATCTTCTTTGGTTTCTGTAACATAAAAGAAGTCTGCCCTGTACACTTCAGCTAGAACAGGGATGGCAAACTCTTGTTACAAGGGCTGGACCTGATGTTGAGCCAGGCCATGTGTGTCATAAAATGTAATGCCAGGTAGCGGAGATATTAACTTTATAAAGGAAACCGACAAACACAATTAAAGAGTTTTTTAAAATTTAAAATACAAACATGCATAAAACAGAAACACTCTTGCCATACTTTATTTAACAGTCTTTGATAACTGACACTTCCCAAACCTCCCCCCCAACCTTAAAAGATGCCTATCACAGCAGAAACTAAAACTAAAAACTAAAAATATAAAATGCTCAGAGCCTAGGAAAACATGAAATGACTGGGCATTGCAAGCTCCCCCCCTCCCCTGGTCTACTCAGGGTGGCAGAGGCTTTCCACTGCAATGTCCCACTTTGGCTGTGGGTTCCTAGGTTAGAGTACTCACTCAGGCACCTCTTCTCAGGTCCATTCAGCAGAAGTAAGCTGGCTCAAAACATCAGCCCTTTATTTGCAAGTAGACAAATTCAACTGGCATACAAACACTGGAAACTGAAACTCCACTCCATTGAAATACATTGCAGCTCAAAAAAAGTTGCAAAGAAAACATGAAAGGTTTCTGGGCCCCAATAGACTACTCTGGGACTGGAATGACAGCCCTCAGAGTGGAATTCCATTCCCAGAACATAAGAACATAAGAGATGCCAATGTTGGATCAGGCCAAAGGCCCATCCAGTCCAAACACAGTGGCCAAAAATACCAGGTGCCACCAGAAGGTCCACCAGTGGGGCCAGGACATTAGAAGTCCTCCCACTGTTGACCCCCCAAGCACCAACGCAGCTGCTACTCCCAGGAACTGTCATTCCACTCTGGGGGCTGCCATTCCAGTCCCAGAGTAGTCTATCTGGGTCTAGAGACCTTACAGGAAAATCCATTTTGCATTTTCTTTGCAGCTTTTTTTTGGGTGCATTAGCCCAGAGGAGCATCCTGCTGGAGAAGAAACTGTGAAGACAAGGCCTAGCCCGCTGGAAAGTTCAGCAGTCCTGATCTCCCTCAGAAGGGTGAGGACAGGCAGGGGAGGAGGTGAGGGTGGAGAAGAGAGTCACGAGCCTGATTAAAAGCCCTGGGCAGGCTGCTTCCGGCCCGCGGACCTTAGGTTTGACACCCCTGAGCTAGAAGCTTCTCTTTGCTTTTCTTGGCCCCTGCCACACAGGGGGAAATTGATGTGGCCAAAGTGCGGCTTTTTAAAGCCACACCAAAAAAGACATGCGGCGGCAGGATCAGACAGATCCCGTGAGCTGCCGCGCAGTTGCTCCCCGGCACGATCAGATGCCGAGGGGAAAGCCACGGAAGGGAGCGCGAGGCAGCTGGCTGCGCATGTGTGTGCATGTGCAGTTCGGCTGGGAGCCTTGAATGCTCCTGAAGGCGGGCGCTCCGGCAATCTGACGGCCGAGCTTGCTGTGGCGTTTCAGGTTGGTGCTACCTTTTTGTTGGTTTTTTTTTTACTGTGCGGTTTAGGCCTGAAGGGACGGATCAGGGACAGATGCGCACCGATTCCCAGATGTTGCGGTGTGATTGCGCCCGTTTGCTGTGCCCCTGATCCATCCCTCTTCCGGGCCTAAACCTCCCGTGTGACCGGGGCCTTGGTTTAGTCATTCAGTGCTCATTTTTCTTCTTCGACTGCTTGCTTAATTTTCAGGAGACCTCTTCCACCTAATTTTCTTGGTAAGTAAAGATGATCAACATTACTTCTAGCGTGTAGCGAGTGATGTATTGTCATTATCTTGTGCATTTTGCAATTTATTGTTTCTAATTCTACTTGTTTCCAACTGATAATGCCAGCTGTGTATCTTAGAACTGAGACTGCCTATGTGTTAATAGCCTTTATCATGTTGCCTCCATTTAATTTTGTTCACAGTATCTTTTTAACTCACCAGTAATACTCCTTGGTTGTATTTTTCTTAACGATGGTATGTTTGACGTTGTCAGCTTCCAAAATTCCAAGATATTTGTAGTGTTCTTCTATGCTCAGTGTTTTGATGTTGTTGTTTGGCATCTTGATTTCTTCTTGTTCTGTGATCTTTCCTCTGTTCAATGCTAATGCTGCACACTTGTCAAGGCCAAATTCCTTTCCTATATCTTTGCTGAATATTCAAATTGTATTTAGTAAAGAATCATTTTCTGATTATTACTTTCCATACATTTTCAAGTCATCCATATACAGTAAGTATGAAGTCTTTGGGCCTGTTCTAGGCCTGTGCCGTTGAGAATGATTGTGACTGGTATTAGAGCAATGACAAAGAGCAGTGGTGATAGTGAGTCTCCTTGGAAAATTCCTAGTTTGATATTAATTGTTCCAATTTCTTCTCTATTCACTATCAACCTAGTGTTCCATTTACTCATGGCAGTTTTGATAAATGTTATTACAGTTTTGCTGATGCCAATCTTTTCTAGTGTTTTCAGGATCCATGTATGAGGAGTGAATCAAGTGCCTTCTTGTAATCAATCCAAGCAACGCTCAGGTTGGCTTTCTGCCTTTTACAATGTTGTAAGATCATTTTAGGGGCTGCGGTGGCTCAAGTGGTTAAGATGCTGAACTGCAGGCTGGGGAAGGTCAGTAGTTCAGCAGTTCGAGACCCGAGTTGCCGCATGACGGAGTGAGCTCCCGTCTCTAGTTCCAGCTCCTGCCAACCTAGCAGTTCGAAAGCAAGAAATTGCAAGTAGATAAATAGGTACCACTTTGGTGGGAAGGCAACAGCGTTCCATGCGCCTTGGTGTTTAGTCATGCCGGCCACATGACCACGGAAACATCTTCAGACAGTGCTGGCTCTTCGGCTTTGAAACGGAGATGAGCACCACAACCCTAAAGTCGGACTCGACTGGCTTTCAAGCAAGGGAACCTTTTTAAAGATCATTTTATCAATCAGTAACTAATCTTTAGTGCCTTGGGATTTTTGGAAACTTCTTTTTGTTCATTTGGTAAAATTGAATAGAGCTGTAGATATCCTTGTATGGAATTGGCTTTTAATAGTATAACATTTGCTGGGAGGCAGGTAATGGGGCAGAAGTTGCTTGGCACTGCTCCTTTCTCTTTATTTTTTAGAATGAGAAATGTACAACCGCTGTACTATACATCATCTGGTTGGTTCCAGTTATGTTTGATATAGGAATTGTGTCAGTTGTTGCACTGATATTTTCAATAGGTCTTTGCAACACACAACAGGGGATATTCAATATTTTCCTAAGAAATTTTGTTAATATGATCAGAGATGGCTTTAATCCAAATAGCAGAGCTATGAAGAATAATGGGGGCCACTTTCAGATTAAAAGCTTGCACCACTCCAGGAATACCCCTCCTTATTGTGGAAAAAACTATTTATAGCATTTGCACATGGTTTTGCTTTATTAAGAACTGTTCTAAATTGGGGCGTCCAGGAGAGATCCACCCAAAACAGAATCCCCAAACAGGAGAAGGTCTTGACTTGCTCAGTATTGGACCTGTTGATTGACCATTGACATGGCTTCCATTTCTTAGTCTTGGTGAAAACTAGGATCTTATATTTCAAGTAGCCGATCACCAAGCTTTCGCAAAAGCAATAACTGGAGCACTGGATGCTTTATAGAAGATTCTGCTTCCAGTAGCACATCAGGCCTTTGCTCTGGTTTCCCAAAAGAAGAGTCTGAGTCCTGTAGCCCTTTTTTTTTTTGGCCAAAGAGCCAAGAACATCAATCTCTGATGCAGTCCTTGTTAACCCAGGTGATGACCCTGCCAATATAGATTTTGAATTGGATTTTCTCACAATATTGAGTGGGGGTTTGGGAGGTTTAGTCTCCCTCCTCCTCCTCCTCTCCTCCTCCTCATCTTTCAAAGGTCTTTTGTTGACCTGGGATTGAGGCTGTGGTTTTGTTGTGATGGATGTTTTATGGTTTTATCGTTTCCATTGTCTGTGCTTGTGACAAAAGGTGAAAAGGATTTTCATTTGCTGCAGATTATTGTGTTATACGCTGAGTACAAAATTTAACTGAGAGTTCCCTGGCCAGAGTGGCTCAGCACATTCAGTCCCCATACAGCAGATATTTAAATGCAGAAACCCAGGATTATCTGGTGATGTCCTTCAAACAACAATATTTAATGAAAACAATTAAATAAAATATAGAAATTGATTAATCCTTTACACATGAGGATAAATTCTAAACAGATGGGGATTATTTCTATACATTTAGCCACTTTGAGTTCATGACTGAAGAATGGCAGGTTAAAAGTCATCCTAACTAAATATAAATAAATGAGAGGGAAAAACTACCTCAAATTTTGGCTGCAGGCTGGACAATCCAAGAAAAAAAAATCTGTATCCTTGTGAGGAATTACCATGGTGAACACCTTGAAAAATCTGCCTTTGAGCTAAAAGGAGGGGGGTACACATCTGTGGATATGTCACTGTGTGAATCTCCATAGTCCTATAAAAAGTTCTAGGGGTAATTTTCAGCCACATGGGGAAGAAAGCCTAGCCCCCAATTGCCCCTCATGGTGCAATTATACAGCCAAGCCTGCTAATCCTACTGCTTCAGTGGTGTATGGGGTAAATCTGCTTACCCAAAGCATTTACTTCCAGACCTTGCTTGCTCCACCAGTTCCCATTAGACTGCTGTTTTCCCTTTCCTTTCCCTAGCATTTTAGGAATATGTGGTCCTTCAGAAGAAGTTCAGTACAATTCAAAACTATAAATGTTGCTGTGGCTCAATGGTACAATATCTGCTTTGCATGCAGAAGGTCCCAAATTCAGTCCCTGGCATCTCCAGGTAAAAAGGACCAGGTGGTAGACAATGTGAAAGATCTCTTCTAGAGACCCTGGAGAGTCACTGCCAGTTTGAGTAGGCAATACTGACCTTGATAGACCAATGTTCTGACTCAGTATGAAGCATCTTCATGTGTTCACGTGAGATTTGCAAAGGTTGCGCCTAGATGAACCAATGACCATTCCAGAATAGCAGTTAAAAAAAATCACATCCCAGTCTCTTTGGCTGACACTACTCTGGCAATCTGACATGATCCATTGATAACACTCCTGGATTCTGAATACTCCTGAAGCAATCTGGGTCCAGTCGAAATCCCTGCAACTGAGAAGGAAAGCAAGGATGATGCAGCATAGTTACAAGCTCTTGCATAAGATGTTCCAGCTCGGAGGCTACATTCTACTGCTATTACCACCTACCATTACTAGGAACAATAAGTAATAATGAAAAATATCACCCTCTCCTGCTAATAAGATTATACCTTAAACTGGGACAAGACTTATAACACACATCAAACAGTGGCAATATCAGTAAACAAAATCATTCCAACTCCTACTATAAGCCTAATAATAAACATACATAATGTTGAGCAAGTTAAGAGATTAACAAAATACTAAGATATAGTTAATAATCATAACAACATAAGAAGAACTATGCTGGACTAAACCAAAGGCCCACCAAGTCCAACATTCTGTTCACTCAGTGGCCAACCAGCTGCCTCCAGGAAGCCCACAAGAAGGATGACTGCAACAGTTATCTTCCCACCTGTGCTTCCCAGCAACCAATATAAAGAAGTATACTACTTCTCGTAGTGGAGAACACAGATATTCATCATGCCTAGAAGCCATTGTGACTAGTGATTGCTCCATGGTTTTGTCCAATCTCCTTTTCAGGCCTCCCAAGTTGGAGGCCATCACCACATCCTTTGACAGTGAGTTCCACAATTTAAGTATGTGCTGTGTGAATAAGTACTTCTTTTCATCTGTCCTGAATTTCCCACCCTTCAGGCTTCAGTGGATGACCCCAGTTTGTAACACGAAGAGAGAGGGAAATGTTCACTCTCTCCAGGTCTCTAAATATCAATTAAAGGACTTGTCATTTATCCTCTGAAGTCAAACCAAGACTTGTGCTCTCATTTCTGTTAAACACAGTTTTAAAGGTTGCCATTCCCCAGACTTGTCAGGTAATCAGAAAGTTCCTAGGGATGGGCAAATTCCTTCAAGCTAGAAGTGGAAGGGGTCCAGATGATAACAACATAGAAGAAGCCCCCAATTGCTTGTAACTGCTTTGGATTCCTTCTGGGTCCCTGTAACAAACCCTTTCACTATGACTTCCTAGCCGAACACTCCTCAATATAAGCTCTGAGTCTCCTTCACTGGTTGAGGCTGCTCCTCTGGTTGCAGTGACATCGAGAAAGGGAGGGAGCAGGGCAATAGCCTGAAGTTTTAGGGTGAGGGGCACAGGTTCATGAGGACAAGGCTAGGGTTGCCAGGTCCCCATTATCCTAAACTCTGAGACCCATTGGGTGGCGTCTAATGATGTCAAAGTGAGACTCAGTGATGTGGGGCCTGGTGATGTTTTATTTTTATTTATGTTATTTATAGTCTCAAAGTGGATTACACAGAGTGAGTCAATACAATTGACAGGATTTGTTATTGTAGCATTGATGTTACATTGCACAACTGTAGTAACAGTACTCCCACACAGCACTAGGTATCTACCACATGGGATCTGTGTGTACTCAAAATTATGTGCTTTTGAAGAAAAACCTATAAATGAACTAGCTGCTAAATGCAAAACATACTTGAGTTTTTAGTGTCAATTATTGCCTCCCATCTCCGATTTACAGGTGTAGTGACTGCAACAAGTGGAAGAAGCCATATATCTTCAATATAGGAAACCATCAGCTATTCAGGGAAATGTGCTCTGCGTAAGATCACACTAGGAATCCTTTCTAGGGCTGCGGTCACACGGAACATTAGCCACGCAAGAGAGACGGAAGACAGGCGGATTTTCCGGGCGCGATCTCACCGGCACATCTGGGAAGCGTAGCGCTTCCGTGGCACAACCGAGGCTTCCCTCCGAAAACGCGCAGCAAAAAACTAGTACCTCGGAGGTACTAGTTTCTGGAAACTGCGGGGCAAGGGTGGGCGTCTGATCGCGTTTCCGGTGGCATCCGGCGCCCGCCCATGTCCCCTTGCGAAAAAGGTGTTTTCCCCCCCCAAGTCTCCGTGGATGCGCACACGCACCCAATGGAGCATGCGCATTTGTCGTGTACACAAAAAAAGAAAACCAGTTTGCCGCACCGCGCGCTTCTTCGTTGCACACAGGCGTGTCCTGTGATCGGCACCTCTCCCTACCCACGGAACCTCCACGGTACCTCCACAGGAGGTCTGATTGCTTAACCATGCGTTAGTTTGCCCCGGGGCAAACAGCCACGCTCCCCCCCCCCCGCAGTTTCCTGCCCGTGTGACCGGAGCCTAGGTTTAATTAATGTACCTACATTCTTCTCTCAAGAGGTGTCACAAGATAACATCTGCTGCAGGATGGGATTCAACACTGTGCTGGGAAATCTGGAAGTGGGGAAGGGGAGAGACAGCAATTAATCAGTGCCTCGATTACTAAAAGGGCAGATTCCTAAGTTTCACCTGCCTGCAAATCACTTCCTCCAACCTAGAAACTAATTGCCTAATACCAAACAGATACACCTGTCTGGTTCCTGTGCAGTAAGAGGGAAGCATTCTTTTCTAGAGTAAATGTAAGGATTCTTCACTGGCTCAGATTTTAATTCAAGCTGGAGAGAAGCTCAAAGCTTCAGTTCTGCAAAGTGCGAGTAACTACTGCCAGTATTCATATACTGGGACTAGGAGCTGCACACTTTGGTTTTATCATGAGAAATTCCTAAAAAGCTAACAACGATCTCTGTAGAACAAAGTTTGAGTCCAAGGACACCTTTAAGACCAACAAGGTGTAAGCTTTCATGTGCAAACACACTTTCTCAAACAAGTGCTTGCACACGAAAGTTTACATGTTAAATAAAACTTTGTTGGTCTTGAAGGTGCCATTGGACTCCAACTTTGTTCTGCTTCAGACCAACATGGCTACCCCACCTGAATCTAACAATCACTGTAGAAAGAGAACTGAGTACTCAGACTTCCAATATAAGCAAACGCAGATGCTACCAAGAAGAAGAAATCAGCCCTATGTTGCTATAGATTCTTCATGTGTAAACATTTTAGAGAAGACATTTCTCATGAAAGTAGTTGAGTCAAACAACCTGATAGAAATCCATTTATGTGGCCAAGTTTAATTACAAATGACTGTGTTTGCTTTTAGGAGATAGGTTACTTAACTTTGCTGTGATTCATCGAATGATGAGAGCTTTAAATAACTGGGCGATCACATGATTGTGATTCCATATAACACTGTGTGGAAATTTCCCCTTCCAAATACTGAAGAACATAATTGGTTGTTCAGTAAGGAGAAACTTCAAAGGGTTATCTACCTCGATGACACACTTCATCACGGAGTCTCTCAGTTAGCTGTTATCCAGGGCCATGGCTTAGATCTGGCAGCTACTGTCTGCCAGGGTGGCTGTGACTTATGTATGCAAGGGGTTTTAAATTTTTTTAAATAGCTATCACTGATCTTTTGCCAGCAGTTTTTAACCAGTTACTCAAGTGGTCGAGTCATTACTCTCCTGTTGCCAGTGTTTGTTTCAGATAACTCTGGTCAGGTTTGCAGTTTAACATCCACCCCAATTGGGGTGGTAGTGAGTAATTCTCTGTGAGCCTCTCTCCTTCCACAGATTCCAGTGCACATTACTACAAGCCTTGACTGTGTGTTTTCTTGTGTTAGTGTCCAGAGATAAGTTGGGTATCGTGTGATGATAGAATCTATCTCACTAGCATGGGCCTTGTCTGAACTGGTGGAAGTGGTCTCTGGTTTGATATTGGGGATATTCCCCCCCCCAGCTGTTTGCCCTGAGGGACTTCGAATATCCATGCAGAGGCCTTTTGTCAGATTAAGTTTAGAAATTCATGGTCATTCTAGCTATCATGGGTCTATCTCAGTTGTTTTGGGCCTAACACATGAGAAGGGGAATATGTGGATTTAACTTTTTCTACTAAGCATCTGTCTGGGGGCCTGGTGAGGGGACCCTTGCAGTAAAATTAAATAATGTGGAGATGTTTCAAAGAATGAAGCCAGTTGGAAAGAATAACAAATTCACTCCATTCAGAGTGGGTGAGGTGGCTGTTAGCTTTAATTGTTCTGTGCAATCCTTTATTGATAAAATCTCTCCAACTTGGAAAACAGTTCTGGAACAGATCATGTAGTAGAAGTTTCTGGATTATCATCTGTCCTTTTGTATGGATAATTTCAAGATGACTGGGCCCCTGACTCATGTTTTCAGGATCATGGGTGGTACCCTCACTGAAAAAATCCTGCCAGATGTGGTGAGGAAGCCAGACAGTGAGGATTCTTAATTCCTCCTAAGATCTAGATATTTCAAGCAGGCTGTGATATCATCTCTATTGAAGAGGCCCTACTTATATAAGAAGATATGGACTAATTATAGGCTGGTATCAGATCTGTCCTTCCTGGGGAAGGTGTTTGAAAGGTCAGTTGCTGAACAGCTTCAGGGGTTCCTGGGTTACACATCTGGCCTTGGTACTTTTCAATGCAGTTTCAGGCTTCGATGTGAAAGTCATCCAGGCAACTAGACAGGATAAAGATGGGCTCCTGTACAGAATGTATACCTGGTGTCTGTTGGAGCGGATACAAATTACTTTATTTGGGGGGGAAAGACTTTGCAAATCCTGTAAGTAATAACAGGCTACTGATGGGTTCATGGACTCCAAGACAGATAGTTGTAGTTCTTTCACAGGTTGGACAAGTCCCACTGAACAGCATGTAGCAGATGTACTGGTGGAGAAACAATATTTCTATCAACACAGAACTGGTCTTAAAATGGGCCCCACACCATATTCAATCCCCCCCTTCTCCCTAATTGTACAATTACTAGTGATATTGCTTTGCATCCAACCAGGTTTTCTGTTGGTGCAAAAGGAAGCAGGGTAACTAAAAAGGAAGCTGGGGATCAAGGGACCTGCATGGCCAAAAGCCATGTGGGATAGGGGCTATAATAGGGAGGGGCACTGAGTGAGTCTGAGGAGGAAAGCTGGCTGGATCCAGCCATCTATGGAATGGTCTTCTTCAAGAGTCTTGTCTGGCAGGGGAGGGAGATTGAAAACATATTGGTGCCAGCTGCATGAGATCTGG
Source organism: Gekko japonicus (assembly GCF_001447785.1). Lineage (NCBI taxonomy): Eukaryota > Metazoa > Chordata > Lepidosauria > Squamata > Gekkonidae > Gekko > Gekko japonicus. The sequence goes on from NW_015167548.1 coordinate 110,961, forward strand.
GCTGAGATTCCATTCCTCTGTTAAAGGTATTGAACCTGGGTATGGCCACAGACATGACAGGCAGTGCAGTGTAGTGGTTAGAATGTCAGACTAGGATCTGGGAGACCCAGGTTCAAATCCCAACACCATCATGGAAGCTTTCCAGGTGACCTTAGACTGGTCACACTCTCTCAGCCTAGTCTAACGCGCATGGTTAGGATAACACAGAGGAAATGAGAATGATGTAAGTTGCTTTGGGTCACTGCTGGGTTTTTGACATGGGCCAAAGTACAAGAGACAAAGGGTTCTTGGCCCTTAAACTGGCAGCCTGTGGCTCTGTGTAAGCTGGCCCCAACTGACTTAGCTCCAGCCCAAGAGTTGGAGTTATGTTGGTTATATATTTTTCCTCTGCTTGTCTGTCGAAATGAAATTGTTTTGCTTTTTGTGAGTCGGTTCGAATCCCCAGTAGGGAATAAAGCAGGATATAAAAATCTAAATAATTTGGAATAATTTTAGAATATATGTATATGTTGATTTACAGATTCACAAATAAAGTTGGAAACATACATTTGATGGGAAATATTCAGGGAAAGAAAACATATATAGTGTACAAGTGGAAAGCAAAACTGAAACTGGGGGTGTTTGCATTAAACCAACAAGCTTACAAAATGAGTGTGACCTTAACCTAAAGATCCATTCTGTTTACTGTGGAGTAGCTCAAAAAGTGGAATTTTTGCTCACAGGACTCCACAGCTTAGAGGGAGCATTGCAGAGTTACAGCTTATCTCCTGCCTACAGATATCAGTTTCCAGGCATATAGCAAATGCTGTGGAAAGAGGACTCCATGGCATTGTACTCCATTGAAATCCCTGTTCTCCCCAGATGCGGTGATCTCATGTATCTCAGTGGTCCAGGCATTCCAGTGGGGTTGCTATTGTGCTGTTTTGGTGTTGTGTTATAGCGCTATAGCACTCTTAAAAGAACGTTAAAAAAGATGGAGCTCACCTGCGCTGGCAAAAAAAGGGCGGGAAAACCTCATCATCGGAGGAAACGCTATGGTGGCATTTCACACAGCACCCCGTAGCACTTCAGGAACGGTATAGAAAATTGAAGACCGCTTGGAAGCAGTTTGCAGGTAAAACAGCTCAGGAACGATTCCCTAACAGGACAGGAGCGTTTGTGTCTGAAAGGGTCAATATATTCCATTAGGGAGCTGTTGCTAAAATGGTTCTGTCTGAAATGTCAGTACAGAAACCGTTAGTGAACAGTTCCTGAAACAGAACATATCGGCTGTTTGTCTCCTTTCCGCACAACTTACTTCTGCGTTGTGTGGCTTTCAGCGTTTCCCCCCCAGCTAGATTCTAACACTTGAAATGACCTGGACTGGAACAAAAATGTTTTAACTGTGGAGTGCAGTAAGGCTGGGCACAGGAGGATGTATGTGCCAGGGTTTAGTTCCTCTCACTTCTGTGCTTTTTTCAGTAAGTATATTTCTCTACTTCCTGCTTGGAACTTTAAAGTCAAGTGCTGATTCACAAATAATGGGTTTGGTCTGGGATCCTGTAGAATATGGGTTTGGTCTGGGATCCTGAAATGTGCCCTCTGTAAAAGTCATACAAGTTCTCCTCAGTTGCCTGACACACAGTGCTCAATTTGGATCATGACTGTGGCATGTATGGTGAAGGAGCTTCAGCCTCCCCAACCCACCACAATCCGAAACTATTCACGGGAGTACAATATTTGGTCTTTTTGGGAAACTCACAAGTGTACATATCTAGTTTGGCCTTAAGCCGCACAAACAAAAGAGGAGTTTCTGTTCTACTTCTTCACAAAGTGGTGTTAATGCTGAACAAATAAGCAAAGGTTTAAATTATGATAACTGAGTTACTAATAACCCATTATGGGTTTTCGATATATTTGTTGATCTTAAAAGTGTGGTTTCACATTTTCTGTGTGTGTTGTTTCTCCATGTGGGGGGGGGGGGATGCTACCCTGCACTGAAACTGAAAAAGAAGAGCAGGCAACCCCAGGGAGCTTTGGGCAGGACAGAGACACCACAGAGTTTTTTTACCATAGAGATCTGGTAAATTCCCAGAGCATAGCATGCCACCAGTCCCCTCCAGTATGCTCCTGCTGCTCCAAAGTGAGCAAGAGCTCCACATCTCCACCCCACATAATAGAAAAGGACAGAAATATTCCTTTTTTGAGGGGGAGGTCACTTCTTTTAAAAAATATTCATGATCTGGAAAATAATGCATCCCAGGATTGGAGAGAGTGAGTGAATAACTTCAGGAAGGGGGGGAATGAAACACAGGCAGAAGGTTTTCTGGAATGTACCATTGCAGAGAGTGATGTAGGGATTTTGTAACACTCTTCACACTGATGTTAGGGACACAGTCTGATGGGTGCCTCAATTGCTGATGTGACAGTTCTCTGTACAGCATTTATGCATATGCTAATTGCACTCAGAGCTGGTGATGGAGCTCACATTTTGGTGGCAATTCAACTTTGGGATTTGTGTATATTTGCTGAGCAACATATATTCTGTGTAGAGATCATCTGGATCTCCTTTCTCAAATGAACTGCAACTGTGAATTCCTTTAAGTAAAAAAACTCTCCAGTCTTTCTGTACAATATTTCAGTTGTTTCACTGTTTGAAATGGATTTGTTTGAAAAGACTTCATTTACCATAATCCCCTGGTTTCCATATCTTTTTAGGGAAGAAGAAGGAGGAGGAGGAGATTGGATTTATACCCTGCTCTTCACTACCCGAAGGAGATTCAGAGCGGCTTACAAACTCCTTCCCCTTCCCCTCCCCACAACAGACACCCTGAAAGAGCTCTGACAGAAACTGCCCTTTTTTCAAGAACAGCTCTGACAGAACTATGGCTTGCCCAAGATCATCCAGCAGGTGCAAGTGGAGGAGTGGGGAATCAAACCCGGTTCTCCCAGATTAGAGTCCGCACACTTAACCACTACACCAAACTGGTATTGCCTAGTTTAGATTTAATCCTTGAAGCAATACATATTTATTCCATTTTACCAGGGGTCATTTGGGGGGGGGACGCGGGGGGACGCCATCCCCCCGGGTGAGGTGCGGGAGGGCGGGGCCTGGAGCTCCCTGCTGGTGCCCGCTGGAGGTCGCCACCGGCTGTGGGGAGGACACACTTCCGGTGATGTCAGGGGGTGTGGCATATGCTAATGAGTTATGCTAATGAGTCCCCCTAGCTCTTTTTCTACGAAATGACCCCTGCATTTTACACTGCAACCCTATCTCTGTTCACAAATTTCAGGGAACACATATTCCACCTGTGTACAGTGTACATTTGATTTTTCTTTTTATGTGCATTGCGTAATTCTTATATTAAATTTAACCCACGTACAGCTCAATGTGTAATTTAAACCCTGCTTGTATCCAGGTACTAGTACCAGGTTTTATTTGTAAAGTAATAATGTATTGACTCTTTCTTATAATAAACAGGAGTGTGTGTGTGTGTTCAGGGCTCCCGTGAGGCTTCATAGTTAAGTAGAGATTTGATCCGATTTCCCTTGGGGCTCAATTTATGACACTTATTTGGCTTTAAATTAGATAAGGGGACATCTTTCAATGACCTAACTTACATAGGCATAAAGGCATATAATTTTCTGAGTCAGAAGTCTGAAGGAATAGTTGGGTGTAGACTGAAAATGTGGACATTCTTATAGAGACAAATAATCTATATGTCTATTTCCCAAGTGTGGCCCTCATCTGTGGATAACTAAACCCACAGATTGGGGCCACGCTTAACAAAAATAGATTTTTTTCGGCAAACTTGGGGGACCCCCTAGGTTTGCAGAAAAACCTGAAAAATTTAAAAAAAGTCATGGGGGGGTTGAATTCCCCAAAATTAAATAAACAAAACAAAACAAATTAATTAAATAAGCTTACTGTTGAGCAACTGGAGAGGGACCTGGTGGTAGTGGCTGTAGCAGTAGTGGTTGCGGTGGGGACAAAATCTGGAAGCTGCTGGTGGGACCACTGAGCAACTTCCAGACACCACCACCTCTGTGGCTGGGCTCCAAGGGAGTTATGCCGGACAATGACAGCCTCAATATCAAAGGATGGTGGCAGCCATGCTGGGCCCAGCTGTGGCAGTGGAGGAGGCTGGCAGCTGCACCAGGCCCAGCTGAGGCAGAGGACCCTGGGCCAAATAGTTGTTTGTGGGGCCTGGAGCTGCACCAAGCTTGGCAATGCGGGAGAATATGCAATTCCCCCTTGTGAGTCTCCAGGCCCCCAGAGCTGTAGGGAAGAAAACAGATGCGGGAATCGACAACAACGAGGGGGAGGGATTCCCCCCCTATGAGTTTTGCAGGGCGCCACTTGTCTATATATCTGTTTCTCAAGTGTGGGCAGATCTATGATATCTAAATCTGTGGATCAGGCTCACAATAAGAGAAAGGGGTTTTTCTCCCAACTTGGAGGACCCCCCCCCAGGTTTGAAGAAAAATCTAAAAACATTTAAAAATATACTGGGGCATTTCAATCCCCCCAAACCAAAAACTGTTCCTGTGCACATGCAGCACACTTACCAGAAGGGGGCCCTGCGGCCAGTCCAGTGTCTCCTGCAGGCTCTGCCACAGCCATTGTGGCTCCCAACTTCTAGGCCATTGGTGTGGTGGCTCCCAGGGGCCCTGCCACAGCCACCGTCATGGCTCCCAGGGGCCCTTCTGCAGCTGCCACCATGGCTCCAGGTGCTGCAGCTCCAGGGTGGGGAGAGAAAAGAAGGGGTTGTCTGAGGAGGGGATTGGGGAAGGGGGAGAGATTGCCTGGCAGCGTGAGAAAAGGGGAAATTGAGGACCTGGAGGAATAGAGGAGAAAGATTGTCTGAGAAGGGGTGGGAGGAAGGGGATAGATTGAGAAGGGGGTGAGAAATGGGGGTGAGGGATGATTGCCAGATAAATGGTGGGTGAAGTGATATAGAAAGGGTTAGGGTAGAAAGGGGAGGAGAGGGAAGGTTGATAGATGAGGGCAGAAAGAGAGGTGGAACATTAATAGAGAAAGGAAGAAGAGGGTGGGATGCAAAGGTGAGAAAGATGCCCCCTCTCTGCAAGTTTTTGTAGATCCCCACTAATAGATATCTGTTTTTAAACATAAATTATAACAACTTCACAATAAACTAAGTTATGATCACTCTATAAGTACATTGTCATTATAAATACGTATATTTAACAGTGTTTCTACTACAACAGTGTACACATGTATCTGATTACATGATACCAAAGTATTTCTGGAACCTACCAACTTTAAGGAACCTGCCAACATTAAGATATCTGTAGAAAAAAATATGGTGAGCTGAGCAATAATGACAACTCTAAGTATTTCTGTTAGTGTGTATGGACTATATTTGTTCAGTGTTTGCCACCACAATCCTACCCACCAATGTTCAGTGTACATCCACTGAATATGCGTAAAAGATTCATGCTATAGGTAAATGGGTAGAATAGGAGAGAGGAGGAGGAACAGGTGAGCGGAGAGGAACTAGCAATCTACTTGAAGGATCTGCAGGTGGGGCAGGTGTGCTGGTTTTGCGGCAGTGCATGATATCACTAATGGCAAAAATCAGAAGTGCCCTCAGGATGCTGGGGCTGGGGGGCAACACTCTAGGATTTTAAAGCATCATTCCCAGCATCTTGAAGTCATGACACCATTTCTGCTTTTTGCCAGAAGTGACTTCACATATCAATTTGATACCAGCAAGCACCCCATTTCCTTTCTCCTCTGCACCCCCCTTCCCCGCTGGCCTTTGAAGCACCAGCAGGGAGGAGGGAGAGAAACCTAACTGGGAGAGAAGCCTTGATGGATTTGGATTTGCCTTTGCATAATGAACAAAAAAGCCAAGATATGCAGTTTATACTTAGTAACGCCATGCATTTCTGAACACCAAGCCTGAAAAATAAATTCTATACAGGTGCAGTGATGTTAACTGATGTGAGGTTCAGGTTTTGGGGAGGGAGATATTAGCACTGAGTTACTTTGCAAGCGGAGCTGTGGTGGCTCAAGTGGTTAAGATGCTGAACTGCAGGCTGTGGAAGGTCGGTAGTTCAGCAGTTCGAGACCCGGGTGTGCCGCATGATGGAGTGAGCTCCCGTCTCTAGCTCCAGCTCCTGCCAACCTAGCAGTTCGAAAGCAAGAAATTGCAAGTAGATAAATAGGTACCACTTCGGTGGGAAGGTAACAGCGTTCCGTGCGCCTTGGTGTTTAGTCATGCCGGCCACATGACCACGGAAACGTCTTCGGACAGCGCTGGCTCTTCGGCTTTGAAGCGGAGATGAGCACCAAAACCCTAGAGTCGGACTCGACTGGCTTTCGAGCAAGGGAACCTTTACCTTTACCTTTTACTTTGCAAGTAAGTTCCAAAAGCTCCAGTAAGTTTAGAAGGATGTCTCCCAAAGTATAGTAGAACTAGATCCTACTTCGAAAAGATTGCAAACCACTGAGTTATTGCAACATCTTCAGGACTTACAGATCTCTAGAGTAAAAGCTAAGCATGAATAGCTGCATTATTTATTTAGATATGCATATCTGGCTTTTCTCTCCAATGGGAATCCAAAGCCGCTTAGAGCGTTATTCTTCCCTCCTCCCTTTAATCCTCACAATAATTTAAGCACATAAGAAGAGCCCTGCTGGATCAGCCCAATGGTCCATCTAATCCAGCATCCTGTCTCACACAGTGGCCAACCAGTTCCTCTCGAGGGCCAACAACAGGGCATAGAGGCTGCAACCTTCCCCTGATGTTGAATCCTGGCTCTTAGATTCAGAGGTTTAGTGCCTCTCAGTCACCATGGATAGTAGCCACTGGTAGACTTATCCTCCATGAATCTATCTAATCCACTTTAAGGGTGAGGATAGGTTAGGGTAGGAGAGAGTGATTGCTCCAAGGTCACCCAGCATGTGCCCATCAGTTGCAGCAGGAACTGAGTTTGCACAGAAGAAATATTTCTGTCTTGCCAGCATTTAAAGCAGGCCTCAATCTTAAACATAATAAAATCAAATAAAGCACCAAAGCTCCATTTATGCATGTTTAGATGACAAATGTAAATTAGCACAATAACCTTATGGTGGAATTATTCATGGTGCAAACACACATGCACAGAGAGAATTAACTTCCCTTTTGTTTGCCCAAACTATAGAAACTCTCTGGCAAACATGCCCCCTTGTGGTTAGCTTTATAAAGACAGCCAGCAAAACACTTCTCCCACTGTGCCAGCAACTCATGAGGGTCAATGGTCATAATGTACAAGTTGTAGTGAGGACTGAGCAATACATTAAGGGAAAAAAAAGTACATTTAAAAAATACATTTTGCAGTGAAAGAAAAATACATTTTGATAACAGTATTGTTTACAATGAGATGGATCCCCAAGAGAACATGTTCTCTTCCAGTTAGAAGCTCAGCATATTTATGATGCATGAATAAGAAAATAATGGCAATTATTAATTCAAAAAACCCACAAAAAAGACCTCCTAAACAAACAAATGAAGAGCAGAGGGGAGTTATTTTGGCATTCTTTTGCCATCATTTTCCTTGTTAGGCATTAATCACATTTGTTGTGCTTTGCCAAAAAATGACTACTACCAAATTGCCTAGTCTGACAATGCCATGGATTTGCCTGGAGTTTAAAAGCAAGCATATTTCAGTTCGCAGACAACAGAAATATTTCAAGGTATATTTCAATAGGAAAGTCCCTGTGGTTCAAGACCATCAGAAAATACAAAAAACCCAGAACATTCTACAAATATTATCTACATTCTGACTATGAAATAAAGGAAATCAAGAAATATTGCCCTGCATCCTACCATTGTGTTCATCAAATTTCAAAGCCTTCCTTCAAATAAAATGTCTCTATTTGGGTTGCTAACCTCAAGCAGGGGGCTGGAGATCTTCTGGTATTACATCTGATCTTCAGTTTTCCAGTAGAAATTGGACTGTCTTGGAGGATGGACTCTGGCACTGTCCTGCACTGAGGTCCCTCCACAGGTTTGACTGCCAAATCTCCAGAAATTTCCCAACCTGGATTTGGCATGTTTGTTCACTCCCTCAAAGAACACTAATAGGTTAGTGAGACAAGATCTTCCCTTATAGAACCCATGCTGAGTCTGCCTCAATAGTTTTTGTTCATTAATATGCCTACTTTGGGTAGTGAATGGCGGGGTATAAATCCAATCTCTTCTCTTCTTCTTCTCTACTAATTCTTTCCTTAATAACAGTTTCCACCAACTTACCTGGTATTGACGTCAGACTGACTGGCCTGTAATTTCCCGGATCGCCTCTGGAACCCTTTTTAAAGATGGGTTCCATCTTTAAACATCTTTAAACAAGTCTTTAAACATCTTTAAACCATCTTTAAACATCTTTAAACAAATCCAGACATTAGCTACCTTCCAGGCCTCAGAAATAGAGGCAGAATTTAATGAAATATTACATATTTTTGTCAGGAGATCCATTAGTTGTACTGTTTAAATTAGTTGTACTTGACTCTGCTCCGGAAGTTGCAGCTAGTGCAGAATGCAGCTGTGCAGGTGTTGATGTCACTGCCTGTGCGAGCACATATCTGCCCAGCCCTGCAAGATCTGCACTGGCTGCCTATTGAATACTGGATCTGTTTCAGGGTGTTGGTGCTTACCTTTAAAGCCCTATACGGTCAGGGGCCTGCATATCTTCAAGACCGCCTCTCCCCATATGAGCCCAGTAGGGCCAGGGCCTTTATGGCCCTGGCTCCTGCCTGGTGGAATGAGCGACCTTATGAGATCAGGGCCCTGCGAGACCTATTACAGTTCTGCAGGGCCTGCAAGATGGACCTCTTCCACCAGGCTTTTAGTTTAGGCAGTGGGCATCCATTTTGATTAGGCCCCCCCCCCCAGTGACTGCAGGGCTCTGATCTCATTATGGTTTTTAATTGATTATTGTAATACATTTTAAATTATAAATCTGCATTAATTGCAGATATGTACATTGGTACCCGCCCTGAGCCTACAATGTGGGGAGGGTGGGATAGAAGTTTAATGAAATAAATAAACAAATAGATAAAATTTTGTAGGCATTTGGGGGTTGTTAGCTGCTCTGGATGCCTCAAGGAGGCAGAAAAGTAGCAAGATCAATAAATACAAATACTGGCCCTGATGCCTGATAGGTGTTTGCCCTGATATTTCATCCAGGATTAGGATTTCCAGCGCTGGATTGAGAAATTCCTGGAGATTGGGGGGGGGGAAGACCCCGGGGGGGGGGGGGTTTGGGGTGGGGCCTCTGCAGGTATGATGCCAAGGAGTCCGCCTTTCAAAGCAGCTGTTTTCTCCACGGGAACGGATCTCTGTAGTCTGGAGATCAGTGGTAATTCCGGAAGATCTCCTGGGCCCATCTGTAGATTGGCGACCCCGATGCCAGGATATGTGACTCTATGTTCTTGTCCCTGTCTCAAAATCTGTTATTCCAGTTACTGCCCCAAACCTGTATTACAATTAGCTTTAAAAAAAACTAGGTGGCATTGCTCTAGGTCTATTTTAAGGATGTTTGCTGTGTGCTTGAATACTTTACCCATCGTGTGGTTCAAACTGTATTTAAAAATATGCCAAAATGATAGCCCCATAGTGTCATTTTTGTTTAGTTCTCAAAAGGTTGCTGTCTCACAGAGCTGTTTTGTAAAAAGAGGGAATATCTTTTTGTACAAGTAGGCTAGAATGGTATGCAGGACTGTGACTGTATATAATCTTTCCTAAGATTTAAAAATGATTGCAGTGAATGATTTACAGCAGCAAATGAAGAATATCTTCCCATGAGCAAAGAGGCTCTCAACTGGATTTTATATAAACTGTCAATTATTTTATTGGAATTCTTTGGAAAAGAATTACAAAATCTAAAGTACTAGTAGATAGGCATGCATCTTCTCCTCAGCTATTTTTATTATTTTACTTTATTTTAATTTAATGTTATTTATTTATTGAAAGCATTTTTATGCTGCCTTTCCACCCAAATAACCCAAATAAACATGCAAACTGGTGAACATAAACAACATTAAAACTTTTGACCATTAAAAAAACATTTAAAATGATATATAAAATAATTCAATAAAATATATAAAATGTATAAACACATAAAGACACTACAACAAAAACAGGGAAGAAGGCCAAAAACAGTTATTGGCGTAAGCCAACAAAAAAGTTTTCACCTATTAGCAGAAGACAATGATAGAGGGAGACAGACCTCTGGGGTGGCCACTTATATCGACCCTTGATGGAGTCTGACTTTCTACAGTGGACTCTGTCAGGAATCTAGGGGCGTGGCTTATTATGCTTCAGCTATGCCTTCACCATCCATGAATCCTACCCTGCTTGACAGTCAATAGATTTAAACTGTGATAGATTTTTAATCATTTTATATATCAAGTTCAAAATTTTATTTCAATACAAAATCAGCTCTGGTGAGTCAGCAGTAACAGCAAAAAGCTATTGGAACTCAATCAGCTACTTGCGTATCCCACAGACCCCAAAGCAACATTTGGCAACTTTATTAGTTGTCTCCTGGGAAGAGTCTGCAAGAAGAAGAGAGACATAAAGTTGTTCGGATCTTCCTGGTAAAGTTGACAGAGTTGGAGATCTCAAGGGATCTAAGATAACTTGCTGGTTGAAAGCCTTTGGCATACTGCAGAGTAATTTGACATTTCTGTATCTGTGCCCTGTCTTAAACAGTTAGACAGAAATGCTGTTTAATTATTTCTTTTGCTTTTTGATGCCCAAGATGCAGGAAAGCTGGGGGGGTGGGGTAGGCTGTGTTCCTGGAGTTTCCCCTCAATTGCTCTTTGCCAGGTTGAACAGTGGCTATTAGCAATAGGGCTGCCAAGTCCCACCCGGGAGGCCTGTTCCCTGCCGCCGCCGGATCAGGCCCCCAGGGGGAACCCCACCCCCAAAGCACGTCACACGGAAGTGACACAAGCATGTCGGGGACATTGGGGGCGGGGCCACAATAATCCGAGGGAAAACTCTATGGTTTTCCCTCAGATAATTGTGGCCCCGCCCCCAACGTCCCCGACATGCTTGCGTCACTTCCGTGTGATGTGCTTGCGGTGCGCGCTTTGCGCACACGCGAAGACTCCCGGAGCAAGGCTGGACTCCCCCGCTCCGGAACACGTAAGCACTTGGCAACCCTAATCAGCAAGGATCGAGGGTACTAAAATCACTGAACTGACGGTGAGTTTTAATCAGTAGGTGGATGTGAGTAGCCACATACGGGTCTCCAAGGGACATTTGGAACACATTGTGGGACTCCAAAGATCGTTTGTAGGAACTTGGATTGTACCGCTTCCAGTGAGCACCTTTCTTTGTAAATATAGAGCTTTCTTTGTAAATATGGAGCTTTCTTTGTAAATATGGAGCTGGGAACCGTATAAAAGCTGGGTGACTGACAACCTTTCCTTGGAAGACCTTGATTGTTGCAGAGATAAAAGAGGCTCCTTTTGTGAAGAAAAATCTTAGAATGGCGAAGGATGCTCTGTGGGCAGTCTCTGTGGCACGTAGTGCCTGAACTCTCCAAAGTCTGGATGTCTGGAAGACTATACCATGATATTTTTGTTTGTTCGGTGTTGTGGTGCTCTATTTGCCATCTATGGATTCAATGTTGTTGTTTTTTTGGTAAAGATGAGGACTTTTGTTTTTTTGGTAGTTTATTGCAAGCTGCTCCTCTTTAAAGTATGTGGTGAAGGAACAGAGTGCTCTCCTAAGGCCCACTTTTGAGTGGGATAGGATGACAGTATCATCTGCATATAGTAAGGCAGGAATCGTCTTATCAGCAAGCTTTGGAGTATGGAAGCTTGCATTTCTTAGGTGTTGCACCAAGGAGTTAGTATAGCAGTATAAAGGTGGAGGGGCCAGGAGGTAGCCCTGCTTAACTGCTTTGTCAAGTGGGATCTTATTGGAGAGATGGCCTTGAGGACTGCATCTTACTTTTAGGAAGTTTCTTTCATGCAGTGAGCAAATAAGTACATAGAGTCTTTGGTCTACTGAGGAGTTCTCAAGCTTTGCCCATTTTATATTTGTTATTTATTGTATCTTTGCATTGTTTTACCTGATATATTGTTAGCTGCCTCAAGTCCTGGAAGAGGGAACGGGCTATAAATCTGATAAATAAATAAATAATTTTTCTCTGACACTTAATGGATTGCCATTGCCTTCCTCTAAGCTGTGTGTATGAGCCACTCATTGACACAGGCCACTCATTAACAGGGGAAGCCCCGTTCAGCAGCAGTTTGGAGCACCACAGGGTCTTGCACGGCCCACTGCCCATTTTAAGATTACAGCAGTTATATTCTGCTCAGGATGTGAACAGTTCTGCTTAGAAGGGGGAAGAATGAGAAGGAACATTGCTGCCGACAACCCTGCTTAGTCTCCGAGATCTGATGAGATCAGGCTATACCATCCTGCCTCCTCTCCCTTTAAGGCAGATTACCCAGTGCAAATTGATGCAATGAATAGGATGTAATCAGTTTAGGATTACAGAAATCTGAAACAATGCCTAGAGTATTTGACACAATATGTTAAACAATGCAGAAAATAGTATTACATAAGTTTTAAAAAAATGCAGTGAGGGCAGGGTAATACATAGAGCAAACAATATTACATAAGGAGAAACCGATGCAGTGAGAGCAAGGTAATACATACAGCAAACAGGCACAAAACATACTATATACAGTGGTATTGTCCACAGTCCTGATTTCTTTACAACAGTACTTTCCTGAACCAGTCAGTTGTAATGTAGCACTATTACCTTCATGAAAATTCCCTCCTGAACAATTCTGTTTTACACAATTTGAGGGATAACAAAAGGCTGGCTACTCCACAAGCTGGGGGCCATAACAGAGAATGCATGTGTGGTTGACCTTGCCCATCTTCAGGGTGGCACCCTCAGAAGGCCCTGTTCAGATGAGCAAAGCTGTCATAGTGGAGCAGAGAGGACAGGCAGTCCAGCAGATAGGAGGGTCCAAGACCATGAAGGGCTTTGTAGGTGAGAGCCAGTACCCTGAACTGAACCCAGGCTGTAGCTACAGTTGGGCATTTTGGGGCCCTGCCACCTGAATTAAAAGCCCCACCCCACAAGTAGCCATCCCAGAAACCTTATTTTTGACCATGGCCTAGGTGGTACTGGACTAGCAGAAAAGGGGATTCTTGGAGATGTATTGAAGGTGCCCCTCTAAGCTTTCTTGTCCTTTGGAAGGAAACTCAAAAGGCATTTAAATGCCTTCAGAAGGCAATTAAATGCCTTTGGAAGGCAATTAAATGCACTCTGAGCATCAGGCCAAAGGCCCATCCAGTCCAACACTCTGTATCCCACAGTGGCCAGAAATACCAGTGCCATCAGGAGGTCCACCAGTGGGGCCAGGACATTAGAAGCCCTCCCACTGTTGACCCCCCCCCAAGCACCAAGATGACAGAGCATCACTTGCCCCAGAGTCCCTATCTATACCTTGTGGCTAATAGCCACTGATGGACCTCTGCTCCATATGCTTATCTAATTCCCTTTTGAAGCCGTCCATGCTTGTAGCCGCCACCACTTCCTGTGGCAGTGAATTCCAAGTGTTAATCACTCTTTGGGTGAAGAAGTACTTCCTTTTATCCGTTCTAACCCGACCGCTCAGCAATTTCATGGAGTGCCCACGGGTTCTTGTATTGTGAGAAAGGGAGAAAAGTACCTCTTTCTCTACCTGCTCTTTCCCATGCATAATCTTATAAACCTCAATCATGTCACCCCTCAGTCGTCGTTTCTCCAAGCTAAAGAGCCCTAAGCGCCTTAACCTTTCCTCATAGGGAAAGTGTTCCAACCCTTTTATCATTCGAGTTGCCCTTTTCTGCACTTTTTCCAAAGCTATAATATCCTTTTTAAGGTGTGGTGACCAGAACTGCACACAGTATTCCAAATGAGGTCGCACCATTGATTTATATAGGGGCATTATGATATTGGCTGATCTGTTTTCAATACCCTTCCTAATAATCCCCAGCATAGCATTGGCCTTTTTTATTGCAGTCACACACTGTCTCGACATTTTCAGTGAGTTATCTACTACAACTCCAAGATCTCTCTCTTGATCAGTCTCTGCCAGTTCAGACCCCATCAACGTGTATTTATATTTAGGATTTTTGGCTCCAATGTGCATCACCTTGCACTTGGCCAGATTGAACCCCATTTGCCATGTTGATGCCCACTCGCCCATCCTTGACAGATCCCTTTGGAGTGCCTCACAATCCTCACTGGTTTTCACCACCCTGAACAATTTCATATCATCTGCAAATTTAGCCACTTCACTGCTTACTCCCAACTCCAAATGATTAATGAACAAGTTAAAAAGCAGTGGACCAAGTACTGTTCCCTGCAGTACCCCACTGCTTACCACCCTCCACTGAGAAAATTTCCCATTTATACTCACTCTCTGTTTCCTATTAATTAGCCAGTTTTTGATCCATAAAAGGATATAAAACTTGTCCTTTTATCCCGTGATTTTTGAGCTTACTTAGGAGCCTTTGATGAGGAACTTTATCAAAAGCTTTCTGGAAGTCAAGGTCAACAATATCTATTGGATCCCCCTTGTCCACATGTTTAATTAACTGTAATTTAACTGCCCCCTTAAAAATTTAAATGCCCCTAGAGCAAAACAAAAATCCTGGCTACAGGTCTGACTGAACCCAGTAACTGATGGGCAACCAATGAAGTGACTGCAAAATGGGTGTAATATGCATGTTCCACCTAGTTCCCAATAATAACTGAGCTGGGGAATTCTGAACAAACTGGAGTGTCTAAATTGGCTTCAAGGGCAGTCCCACATAAATTGCATTACAATAGTCTAGCTTCAGTGTTACTGTGGCATGGATCCACGTGACAATTTTGGCTGAGCCAAAGTAGAGGGCCATCTTCAGGGCGAGATGAAGTTGGAAGAAAGCATTTTTTAATTTACTTGCATTTCCAGTACAACCTCTAGGGTCCTTAATGAGTTAGCAAGGGTCAACCAAACCCCATGGAAAGTATGAAGCACACTATCCATCAAGACCTCAGCCTTCCCAACAAATATTCAGTATTTCTTACATATTTGGTACTGCTTTAAGGATTTTAATTGATTATTGTATCTTGCTTGCAGGATATAAATATTTAAAATAATTATAAATAAGTGATCTCTTCAGCTCTTAACTAAAAAATCCCCTCAAGATCTTTCATGCGTGAATTGAAGTAATACTGCAAATTCTTCTCATAATGAAAAACAGCTCAGGTTCCAATCATATAGACATGAGTGTTCCACTAAAATCAATGGGATGTAGGTACTTTCAAGAGAAATGCACATAAAATTATGCTACAATAAATGCTCAGGGTCAGAAGGTAATGTTTGACTTTAAAAAATCATATGTAGGGATATGAAGATATGGATCATCATTCCATAGGACCTTTTACTATTTTAATTACATGTGCAGAAATCGTAAAATATGCCATTGATTGATCCATATCCTTTTATTAATATGATATGGCTCAGGCATAGGCATTTCTTTCCATTTTTTATAAATCACTCAAACATAAGACAATTTTTTTAGTGAAGGTGCACCACTGCTGCTGTACCTGTGTACACATCTGGTTCTCAAACAATTCCAGATGTGTGCCAGATGTTTTGCCCCGTTGCAAACCAGCATTCAGTAGGAGCATTTTGGATCCAGTAGGCCACTGACATAACTATTGTCTAGCCCTGGTTAGACAATAGACCATGGTTGAGCAAGGTACCAGAAAGTAAAACTCTTCTAACACACATATCCTTCTGCTTACTTGGCTTGTCCATTCACTCACTGCACATGGCCTTCCATGGAGAGACATGTTTCTGCAGGTCTTTCCTGTAGATACAATGCTTCATACTCCCCCACATTAGCTGGCAATTTGTTATAGGGAAAGTACTCTTTAGATTAGGCTTCTCTCTCTCCTTTTGACTGCAACCTGAATGTGCACTGAAACTACTCGAATAAATGTAAATTTGCCTTTTTTGCAATATGCTTCTTGAGAGATTTATTTACTGCACTCAGTATCACACTTCTATGACTGGGCAAACTCTGCTCTATTAACCAAATATTCCAATAGCTGCTACATATTCTCCTAGCCCAGTGATGCTTGGGGAGACGGGAATGGGAAGGAGGAAGTGCTCACCCAATCTGAGTAGGCTCCCTGTGGGCTAAAACCAGGGGCACCTCCCAGGGCTGCTGCTTGGAAGGTGGGGTTTCAATAACGCTGTTTGGTGCTCCTCCACCTTTGGTGCCATAGGCAATAGGGTTATCAGCCACCAGGTGGGGCCCAAAGATCTCCCAGAATTCTAACTCATCTCTAGATGACAGAGATTACCCGGTAGTTCCCCTACAGAAACTTCCTGCTTTGCTGGGTGGAGAGTGAGACTATGGCATTATATCCCACTAAGTTCCCTGTCCTCCCCAACTCCCCGCCCCTCAGGCTCCACCCCCCAAATATCCAGGAATTTCCATACTGGAGCTAGCAGTCCTACTGGGCATTCACCAAGCTAATTATGAAAATCCTCTAGGATGATACAATTCTGTCTTCCACACAGACTCTGGGAATATTGAGATTTGTGGACAATTTTCCTTTTCCTAATTCTTTCTGAGTTTAGGCTTTTCCCCATAGATGTGTAGGAAGAAGAAGTCCCTTCATTCACTTTGCTTATATATATTAATGAAAGGAACAGGGACTATAATCAGAAAAACCCTTAATGAAGGACACACATCCCTCTGCCTTCTACGTACAACAGTGTGGAACACAAGGAACTGGAGCAGCGAAATGCCTGAGCCAACTCTGGATGTAGCATTGCCATCTGAGTAACACAGGGACTGTAGCAAGTGGGACCTTCAGCAGCAATTTTAATAAAACATGTAAACTAGGCCAACAATCAAATATTTTCTAGATAACAAGATTCTACAGCTGAGCCAGATACCAGGAGGAAATGTGTATGTTTATTAATGGGATATGAAAAAGGCCAAATCTGACTACAACTGACAACATGTTTAAAAAACCACACACCCAACCTGACAGATGAAAATTTTGTTTCATAATAGAGTTCAAGTACCATGCATTTTCCCGTTACAGATGCAAATGCTGCATTTGTACTTCTCAGTAAATAGTTACCAACTGCAGCACAAACAGACTTGACAGCTCAAATCTAAGAGGCATTGCAGAGATTATAGTTATGCAAATACCATAAAACACTGAAGATGTCAATTTCTTTAATATTTACAGCAGAATACTTATGTTTAATTGTAACACCAAAAGCCCTTGCATTGTAGCTAGAATGTACACAAAATGCCAATGATAACCTTGTTCTACTACAAAAAAAGAAAACAATCATGGGGGGGTGCTGTTTTTTTAGCTCTGTAAGTTCTTTGGTGATCTAAGGAACAATCTCACTTCGAGCATTCATGTCTTATAATGGTGAAGTCTTTAAAACACATCCTATGTGGGGCAGTCTTTGAAGATGAACAAAAAGAAGACAAGTAATACAGAATTTAGGAGAACTGTTAACTGGAGCTAATCTGGTGAAGCAAATTATACCAATTCAGTACCAACTGTTCAAACTGGTCTTAGTCTTAAATGGTTTGTGACCAGGATACTTAAATGACCCCATACTCCCACACAAAACAACCCACAGACTCCAACATACATCTGAGATCCATCCACAAATGCTATTTCTAGGAGAAGTCCATGGAGTGGCCATATGGGATGAGGCCTTTTCAACAATGGTGCCAAGACTGCAGAATTTTCTCCTCAGGGAAGATCACCTTGCACCTTCCCAGGTATCATTTCATCATCAGGTTAAGAAATCCTCTGAAGGAAATAACCCTATTCCCTTGAATTCTCCATAAAATAAAATCAAGGAAATGATTCCCTTTAGGCATTTGGGTTCCTCAATTCAATAGAATTTACTGCTATTTTGATTTTTGGACTACCCTGCTGTTCTGGCTAGTCGCCTTATACAAGAGGGGATACATGAGGGAGGACTTGTGGGGAATGGCAGCTTATTCACCCCCACTGGTCCCTGCCTCCTCCTTGTTTTGTTTCTGCTTTCTCCCCCTCAGTTCCAGCTCTCTCCCAAGGCTCCTCCATCCACTGAGTCTTTCTGTCAGCCTCTACCCACCCCAGCTTTGCCATTTGTGACCCAGCATCTCTAGCACACAACCTTCCAAACTCTTGTCTTTCTATCCCCACTTTGATAGCCCTCACTCTCCTTTCCTCTGGGCCCACCGCAGCCCCCTGGGCTGCTCTGCCACTGCCACCAGGACTGCTGCAGCTCCTGGGCTCCACCGTGCTGAAGACAGAAATGAAAGAGCATTCTTTGCACTTGTACAGAGAACACTGTTTTACTTTGGGGGGAATGTACACTCCTGTGTATATTTGTTTTGATGAATTTTGAAGATTTCAGAAAAAAAACCTCTTTAATGCCAGTGTGGCCCTGAGCTGCAGATTTAGGTATCCACAGATAGGGGTCACACTTGGGAAATAGTATGTAGATATTTACCAAGTCACTTTCTGCCTCTGTTAAGATTACCTTTAGCTCATTAGCTAGCTGTACTTTATTGCTGATTTCGTCTGTTGTTTCTTGTTGTAAATTCCTCCGGGGGGCTTATATTAGCAAAGAGGCAAGGCTCCATTTTTAAAAAACAACAACTAAATATTAGCTGTAGACAGTACTACTGCATACTAGGAGATACAAGGCTTGGTTTGTTGTCTCATGATCTCAAATGCCATTCTCTCAGGTGCAGTCAGCTCACACAGAGGCACCCTTCACTTGATCACTGCCATATCAAGTGATGATGTCATATCAAGTGATAATGTGGATGTATGAATGACTTAATACCACAGAGAGAAGTTCTGTATCTCCTCATCAAACCTGCAGGGCAATGCTTTTCAATGAAGTCACTTTATGCATTCAGCCACAGTAATCAAAGGGACAGTTGTCTCCTATGTATATTAATGAAAGGAATAGAGACTATAATCAGAAACACCCTTAATGAAGGACACACATCCCTCTGCCTGCTACATACAACAGTGTGAAACACAAGGAACTGGAGCAGTGAAAAGGCCTGGGCCAACGCTGGGATGTAACATTGCTACCTAAGTAACATGGGGACTGTAGTAAGTGGGACCTTTGTCTATGGGAGGGGAGAATTCACAACATTTTTTTTCAAACCCTAAACCAATTTTTCCATCTCTTTCAAGGCACCTTCTACTTGGGAAAGGCCAAAACAATCCTTCAGAAGAGAGGCTAAGTCTTGTTGTTATAGGTGTATACCATTTGATATGGTTGCCCCAAGCTTTTATCATTTCCCTCTCTGGCCATAGTAAGACAAGTTTTACAAGCTTAGTTTTTAAGGAAACGTATGAAAGAGGTGCTGGATAATCACTCACGGTTTCTTTAACAGGAAAAAAACAACAAACTTGAAAGAGAGTTGACTAGTGCCATTATGAACCTGGTTATAAAGCATAATTACTGTCGTGTAAAGTTGTCTGCTACGCATTAATTAAAAATAAAATGTAATGGACCATACAGAGATAAGCAAAAGCACAGATAAAGCTGCTTATACTTTGAGGATAGGAACAAACTAGGAATGATTGCACATAAGTATGGATGATTTATTTATTACCTTGTGCATAACTGAGCTAAAGTCATTACTTTTTCTCCAAACTGCTGATGAATTGTCATGTGGGATG
Source organism: Gekko japonicus (assembly GCF_001447785.1). Taxonomy (NCBI): domain Eukaryota; kingdom Metazoa; phylum Chordata; class Lepidosauria; order Squamata; family Gekkonidae; genus Gekko; species Gekko japonicus. The sequence goes on from NW_015167548.1 coordinate 130,698, forward strand.
ATAGAAAACTGTATGCTTGCAGATTAGGTCTGCTCAATTTATGGCCCATTAAGCATAACCCGCCCACCCTGTATAGTGGCCAAAAAAGGACTTGAAAAACCTTCTGGTTTGTTTTTTTGTTTTGTTTTTGCCTGCTTGGAAATGCAAGAAAGGTGTGTGGCTTGGCAGTTGCCAAGTAAACCATAATACAGTGACCCCAAAGGTGGTGTTTGAGGGCTACCTGCCAGTGTGCTTTCTGGTTCTCACTAGCTTCCCTTCTCCTCAAAGTTAAGAACCAACCCTGGCTTTTCTCCATCTCATTAGAGCTTCAGAAGGGACCAGGAGAGATCACCTTTGTGTTTGCCAGAAGCACCATCCAGAAATAGCAGCCTCCAGTGTAGAAGCATACTTGCTTTGGAACTTACCCAAATTCTGTAGACCTTCCAACCTTTTGGCAGCCAGTTTACAGTGGCATCCACTACTTGTGTCTAAAATTCCTGCAGTGGCCACAGGTTCAACAATGCTGGGACCCCACTATAAGACATGGCTGATCTAATGTGTTCTGTTGGGTAGGTCACAAGTTGCACATATCTTCCATGGCTCCAACTACACTGCATAATGAGGGATGCCAATAGCCTAGAGGTAAAAGTGGGCCATTAATAGAGGATTCATGAGTGGAAATGGGCAGCTGAAGCTTTTTGTGACATGGAGGTAAATCAGAGAATCATAGAGTTGGAAGGGCCTCCAAGGTCATCAAGTCCAAACCCCTGCACAATGCAGGAAACTCACAAATACCTCATTCTCCACACTTGCAGTGATCCCTGCTCCATGCTCAGAAGATGAAAAAAACCTCCAGGATCCCTGGCCAAACTGGCCTGGAGAAAAATTGCTTCCTGATCCCAAAGTGGTGATCAGCATTTCCCTGGGTGTGTAAGAAAGGGCCACAAGAACTAAGCACTGAGGCAACCCTTCCTGCCTGCCCTCCCTCCCATGAATCAGCATTGCTGCCAGATGGCCATCTAGCCTTTGTTTAAAAACCTCCAAAGGAGGAGAGCCCGCCATCTCCCGAGGAAGCCTGTTTCACTGAGGAACCACTCTGTCAGGAAGTTCTTCCTAATGTTTAGCCAAAAACTCTTTTTATTTAATTTCAACCTGTTGGTTCTGGTCCAACCTTCTGGGGCAACAGAAAACAATAATATTAGCTGCTAAGTAACGTCAACATTACTGAAAACAATAATAAGAGAAAATAATATTAACTGCTAAATAACATCCCATCAAGCTTCTGTTAAAGGGACAGGACATTTCTTCCTCCAGGTTGTTGGTAACGTCATGGCGATGGATTATGTTACTGAGGACCAGCCCATGACTGATGGGGATTTGAAGGCTATGAACAGTGAAAATCACCAAGTTGTTACTTGATTTGACTGAACAGCACTACACAGAGAGAGAGCATTTAAATGACCTTTACAGAGGGGACATGGGAAATCCTTGTCAGGGCAATAATAAGCAAGCAGTAAAATAATTCAGCAAGTCCTACTAACTCCTCATATAGTAACCTGGTCTGACTGTAATTGGAAGGCAGTAAATGGCAATCATTTGTTTCCTGAGGTCATTGACATTAACAAATGATGACTTTCTAAAATGGAGCACAGAGAATGTTTTCTAGCTTGTTTGTAGAAACAAACCTTTCAATTCTACGGAATAATATTTCCTACTTCCCAGAGGCATGTTGTTTCTTTGAATTTCACACACACTGAATAATGCAATTTCAATCTACTTTTACGCACTCTGCAACTATTTTTACTGTGTGAAATGGCAAAATCCACTTGCAAAAAAACACTAAACTGCACTGAAAGTGGATTGAAAGTGCATTATTCAGTGTGTGTGAAATCATCTCTAATAACAAGGTAGGGTGGCCCTATAACTATTAATAGGGCAGCAGAACAGGCAAGAGAAGGAGGCTTTCCATAATTGGAGAACTCCACCCCACCATAATTGGAGAGTCCCAGACTGAGGACTGTGTATGTATACTAAACCCTGACAATGTGAGTCTGGAATGCAGGAACAAGATGGCCATTAGGCTGAAGATAAATATGGCCTAGGGTCTAACAGGGTGGTGGAAATTGGGTTGGTGAATGTGCAGCATCAGGCATGCTCCTTGTCCAGTCTGTAATTTAAGTAAGGTTCTGCTTTTGCTGTCGAGGAGGAGACAGCATTATACGCAGGGCTATTTTTGGGCAGGACTGCACAGGAACGGAGTTCCGGCTGGCTTCAGAGTTGGTCACGCCCACTACAGCCAAAACCTCTGCATGCATGGCTACATGGCCTGGAGAGTGACCCCCCATCCGGCGACTCCAAGGCAGACGGGCCAGAGGGACCCTGGAAGGATTGGGGAGGCATTTAAACGCCTCTCCGTGCCTTCTCCGGCCTGTCCAAGGACCAACTTGCCCAGGCTCCCCACAGCCACGGGTTGCCCGGGCAAGCCAAGGGAAGACATAGGGTGTGGCATAATATGCTAATGAGTTTCTGCTGTCGGGTGTGGCCTATTATACCAATGAGTTCCCGCTGGGCTTTTTCTACAAAAAAAGCCTTGATTATACCATAATTCGTAGCCTCCTCCAATGATTCCAATGGGCTATCCATTTGTAAGCCTACAAGGGAGGGGGTGAGTCTTAAAGGAGGGCCTTGATAAATGCTTGATTTGAAGATGGTGGCTTGACCACCAAACAATGAAAATAGAACATCCATGACAAGAATGAGGTAGACAGAACAATTTTTATGATATCCAAAATTTAGTTTTAATTCCTCTTATATAATTTCTGGTGTGCCTTTCTCCGAGCAGATCTACAGGCAGGGTAACATAATTCATTCTAGCAGAATTAAGAAAAATGTCAAGCAGGCCCCACATGGGGCCGAAGTGCCAGAGAGCGGTGCTCCGATTTGAGGCACCGGGGGGGCGGGCATGTGATGAAGCCCCGCCCCCTGTTTCCGGCCGCCCTCTGCTTCCAGCCCTCATTCGGGCCCAGGAGGAGGCAGAAGAAGGATGGTAAGTTGACTTCCTCCCCGCCCCATCCCCAGCATCCTCCCCGCCCCGTCCCTGGCTGCCTCCGGCCGCTCCGAGTGGCCCAGGCAAGCCCTACCCGCCCTGTCCTCCATCTTCCCAGAGTCGTGTGGAGCCACGTGCCCCGGGAAAGATCTTCCCCCCTAGTCCCTGCTTGCCTTGGACTGCTCCACGTGGCCCAGGCAAGACCTCCCCGCCCCATCCTCCATCTTCCCGGAGGCGTGTGGAGCCACATGCCCTGGAAAGGATCCCCCCCATCCCTTCTTGCCTTGGGCTGCTCCATGTAACCCAGG
>NW_015167548.1:134215-144771 GCF_001447785.1 Gekko japonicus
GCTGGCCTTGGGCCGCTCCACGTCACCCAGGCAAGCCCTCCCCGCCCCGTCCTCCATCTTCCCAGAGGTGTGCGGAGCCGAGCGCCCCAGGAAAGATCTTCCCCCATCCCTGCTTGCCTCGGGCCGCTCCATGCAGTCCAAGCAAGCCCTCCCTACCCCGTCCTCCATCCCGTCCTATGTCTGGGGCAGTGATGCTCTGCATTCTTGGTGCTTGGGTGGCAAGAGTGGGAGGGCTTCTGGGGTTCAGGCCGCGCTGGTGCCTCCTGAGGGCACCTAGTATTTTTGGCCGATATGTGACACAGAGTGTTGGACTGGATGGACCACTGGCCTGATCCAACATGGCTTCTCTTATGTTCTTATGTCTGGGGCAGTGATGCTTTGTCTTCTTGGTGCTTGGGGGGGCAAGAGTGGGAGGGCTTCTGGGGTTCAGGCCCCGCTGGTGGACCTCCTGAGTGCACCTGGTATTTTTGGTCAATGTGTGACACAGAGTGTTGGACTGGATGGACCACTGGCCTGATCCAACATGGCTTCTCTTATGTTCTTATGTCTGGGGCAGTGATGCTCTGTCTTCTTGGTGCTTGGGGGGCAAGAGTGGGAGGGCTCCTGGAGTTCTGGCCCTGCTGGTGGACCTTCTGATGGCCCCTGGGTTTTGTCCAGTGTTCCCTCTAAGTGCAAGCTAGCTAACAGTTTTTTAGCCTCCGGCTCATACATTTTTGTTTTAGTTCAGGAAAGATGCCTCCAGAGCAAACTAATTTATGCAGTAGCAAAATTGCTCGCTAATAGCGTCCTGGGCTAGGCTCCCGGTCCCATCCCTATGGAAGCAGCCCACCAATACATGGTGACGCTGCACTAAGTGTGGCCTTCTGACACACTTCCAGTGATGTTGGGGGTGTTGCCTTCTGACACACTTCCGTTGACATCAGGGTGTGTGTTATATGCTAATGAGTTACGCTAATGAGCTCCTGCACCTCTTATTCTACGAAAAGACCCCTGATGTCAAGGCATACTAGTTTTGTTCAGGTATATAGAAAACAAAAAGCTTACAGAAGGCTTTTCCACATTCTCATTTTCCTTGCTTATAAGTTCCGGTGTTTTCTTTGTTCTCATGTTCTCTTTGTAAAGGTCATTTAAATACTCCCCCCCCCCCCCCCCCCGAAACAATAAAAACACTTCTTTTTTTTTATTTTTATTGTTCCTGCTTTTGGGATTCCCCCCCGCCCCCGCATTCCACATGTTATTTGCTCCCTCTAGTGGTTGATTCAATATTATATCTGGTTATATCTGTAATACAAACCTGAAGTTTAAATCTTTACGTTTTTATGCCAGACATAAATCTGGCACGTTTTTATGACAGACATAATCTGATGTAACATTTAATTGACCATTAAAGGGAGCAAAACTCATGCGGAACAGAACTCCCCCTCCCCAAGGAACAGGACCTCACAAGCAGAAAAGCCTGGAGTTTTGATGTTTTAGATACATGTTGGCTGCATCCTTGTGGAACATAATCAGACTCCAAAATGCCTTTTTCTGGAGAGCAGAATGCTGAGCCACATCAGGGAATGGGGCTGTGGAGACAGAGCACATACCGTGCATACAGAAAGGCCCAGGTTACATCCCTGGTTTCTCCAGTGAAAAGGTCTGAAGTACAAGATGCTGAAAAAGACCTCTCTCGACCTAAGGCCCTAGAGACAGGCTTACTCCCACCATCCACCTGTTGTCCTTGCTGCCATTCAACAAGGGGGGAGGGATAGGAAGAAGGAAGAGTTGTTGTGCCAATAGTGCAACGTCACTTTCACTGAAAACCTGGAAGTGATGTCACCACATCAGTGTGACACTCAAGGATCCCTCAAAAACTTTATGGCTGGCAGCTTTGCCTGCAGAACCATTGCTAGTCAGGGTTGACAGTACTGACCTAGATGGACCAATGACTTGATTCAGTATAAGGCAGCTTTATATATTCAGCACCTTTTGGACAGTGTAAAGATACATGTGAGGCCCAGCCTGCTTATCCTGAGTAGGCGATGCTCCGCTGTCTTGTTTGTCATTCAGAGGGACCTTCCCCAAGCCTCAGAATGGGAGAGGAGGTGGTTGCATCACCTTGTTCCTACTCCTCTCAACTGGACACTACCCTTCCATAGCAATGGGTTGCCAGTTGTCACTTCCTCCCTGGCCTGATGTATGGGACCTCCTTATATATCCCTACTAGCATCTCCCACTCCCCCACTCCCTATGCACAGCCCCATCTTCTCCGATTTCTGGCTGGCCAGTAGCCACTCCTTTGTGCCACTCCTGCCCACTTTCTTCCCATTGAGCCTCCCATCCTTGAGCCCTCCCCCTCCAGTCACCCCTCACCTGAGCTGCCCTTGCCTGGCTGCCTCAGATGGCCATCAGGTGCTGGAGTGGGTGGCCTCACCTCCTACATGCACTTACCCCTGGGGTCCTTCTCTCCTCTGTTGCTGCTCTGAACCAGGGTGGTGGCCTCACCTCCTACATGCACTTACCTCTGGGGTCCTTCTCTCCTCTGTTGCTGGGGGAGAGGCTCTGAACCAGGCTCCTTGGCTCTGCAGCGGCTGGAGTCTTTGCCACTGTGGCCTCCAGGCTTTCGCCCAGCTCTTTTTGTCTTATGGTGGCTGCCACACATGCTGCCACACTCCAGAGCCTCCCTGCCAGCCCCAGCATGGCTGGGGCCACCAATCCTGAGGCTGCCAGGTTCCCTGACATCCTCTGGTAATCCTTGGGTGTCGGGGGCAGCTTTGAGAGCCTGTGGGGTGAGTGGGAAAGAAGGGGGGAAGAGGAGGAGGTTTTTATACCCTGCTTTTGTCTACCTTAAAGAGTCTCAAAGTGGCTAACAATCGCATTCCCTTCACCTCTTCACAAAAGACAACGTGAGGTATGTGGGGCCCGGCTGAGAGAGTTCTGAGAGAACTGTGACTAGCCCAAGCTCATCCGGCAGGCTTCATGAGGAGGAGTGGGGACTCAAGCCCAGAAATCCAGATTAGAGTCTGCTGCTCTTAACCACTATGCCATACTGGTTCTCCACAGCCCCATATTGTCAGGGGGATCGGGTAGCCAATAGGAAGAAGGAAGAGTCAGTGGCATCAGCAGCCTCAGAGTAAGGGTGGCCTTGCAGGAGGCAATCTCCTGCACACATACAAAGGAACACACTGATGATGGTATGCAACCTGCCATCCTGTCTCTGAATTTCTCACCAATCTTTCTGAATATGGCTAACTATTCAGAGCTTTCAGCGATGCATGGCATTGTGTTTTAACCATCATTGCCATTTAGCAACTCAGCACTTCCTGCTAAATGCCTTGTCTTTTCCCCACTAAAGAACTACGACTGAGAAACTGCTGTTGCACTATTATAATCAATTGCTCTATAGTTTCTGCCTATTTAAAGCACTCTGCACTTTTGCAAGAAATAAAAACTACTATTCTCTGCACCTCTGTGAAAATCCAGTCTCAAAGGCCAGAAATTTCCACCACTGATTTTCAGTCATTGGAGTTATTGTCAGGAAGGTTTGCTTGCTTTTCTGACTGAAATAGCAAGCCATTCCTTATTTCAAAGTGAAACAAAGAAAATGTAATTAAAGTGCAAGAAACAAACACACACACACACCTCTTTGCATATTTTAAGTGCTTCAAGCGTTCCTTCTTCTTCTTCTTTATAATATTTTAATGATTTTATAAACTATATCCTACATTCTAAAGGTAAGGGTACAAGGGAAAAACTTATGACAGGAATATTTGTAAGCTGACAAATGCATACAACACTCCTGCAATAATATTGATACTATGATAAACATAGAATTATAAAAGCAGAGAGAAAACTTCTATCAATTATAGTTTAGTTACGTTTAAGTCAAGTAATATTGTAATCCAGAAAAAGAAAACGTTTATCTCTTTGGCTTCTTCTTCACTTTTGGAGTTTTGGGCGCTGCTTCTTCTTTCTCAGACTCTGACGTTGAACTGCTGGAATCACTTGAAGCATTATCCGATTCTTCCTCACTGGGTTCCTCTCCTTCCGGATTAGGGTCCTCGTCTTTATCTAAGCCCACTTGTTTTTTCAAAAAGTTTTTGGCCTTTTGGACAGAGTCAATTTTAACTTTCTTGTCGTTGTATTTGAACACGATTCCTTCGGGGAAGCTCCATCTGTAGGTTATTGCTTTCTCTTGTAGGAAAAGAATTAAGTCTTTATACTGTCGTCTTCGTTTCCGGATCTCAAATGGAATGTCTTTCAGAATTTTAATTTCTTCTTTGTTGATTTTAAGTGTTTTTCCCACAGTAGCTTTTAAAACATTGTCTCTCATTGTTCTCTTTGAGAATTTAACGTAAATTTCGCCAGGCAGTTTATTTTTTCTTATAAAATCAGGGTAAATTGTCTTTATGTCTTCTCCTTTCTGTTCAGGAACTTCTTGGAAGCGTAGAACATGCATAGATTTATCAAGACAAAGTTGAAGTAGTTGATTTTTATGCATATTTCTTTCCTTCTTAACTTCTTTTAGTTGTTGCTTAATAAAGTGTTCCTTCTGTGGCCATGTAGAAACCCTAAGAACACATGAAGCTGAATAAGACTACTGGGCCTTCAAGGTCTATAGCATCTACTCAGACAGCAGCTCTACAAGCTCTCAGAGATCTTCCCTATTTAAGGTGACTAGCTGTCCTCCTTTTAGACACTTTAAAAAAATTATGAAAACATACCTTTTGTTGTTGGGAGGCTGAGCCTCCCAACTGGCTCTCTACACCAAACTTTGGTAATGTATGCATACCTTCTGAAACCTGAATAGTCAAGTTAACCCCAAGAAAGCAAACTGGTGTGTTTAGAGAAGGAATTTGGGTACTTGGTAGTGTATCCCTGCCTTCTCAAACCTGAAGAATCAGTTAAACTCAAGAAAGTGTACTGGAATATTGAGTGGACTTTGAAACCAAAGCCTCTCTCAAAGATTCTAAGACTGTGTGAAAAGCTTAAAGCTCTACCTTGCTGGAAACATATGAACTAGAGTTTCTTAAGTTACCTCAGAGTTTATTATTGATTTACCTCAGATATTTTACCCCTAATTTCACCTGACCTTTCCCCCTCTATGTTGAATAAAATATTTTGTTTATCTTGTGTGCCATTTTCAGAAGTTTAAGTTGCCTCTTCCCTCAAGTTCCTTGGCTGAGCCAACATCAAAATACAATAAAGTGAGCAAAGGGTGGGACAGCCATATCTTCAGATAAGAAGAAAAGAGATAAAGTGGTTGCTCAGCCAGGAAGGAAGAAAAAATTTGAGGGAAAATCCTGCGTCTGAGTGAGGGAGCGGGGTTAGGTCATCATAACTTCTTGTTCCATTGTTGTGTATTGGGATTTCCCTTTTGGACTGTGGATTTCTTTGCTGTGTCTCTTGACTTCTTCCCTCCTCATAGCAATGTCACAGAGTCCCCGCCCACTGCCATGAAGTGCAGGGGTCCTGGACATTCCTGGCATTGCTCTTTTTGCTGTGCAATAGCAATGGATCATGACTGGAAATTAGTTAACATGTCTTTAGAGGCCTAGCATAAAATGAATTCAGGCAAGGTTGCCTAGCAACCAAGTTTGATACAATGTTTGGATTCCCTACTAGATGTCTCTGTTGTATGTGAGAGTGAACTGAAGGCCTTGCTTTCTGAATACTTTGTGTTCATGTGCTCCTTAAGATATATCTTAATAATCACAAATCCAAGTAGAGTACCTTGTTTATTATTCCAAGACTGTGTCACGATGAGGCTGATAAAACAGAACACAGGCGATGACAAATAAAATGCAAGTCTGTGGTCAGGCAGGCAAAAAGGGAATATGAGGAGCATATAGCAAAAAACGTAAAGACCAACAATAAAACTTTCTTCAAAAAGCAGGAAACCAGCCAGGGAGGCAGTAGGGCCGTTGGATGACCAAGGGGCAAAAGGAGTATTGATGAATGATAGGAAAATGGCTGAGAAGCTAAATGCATTTTTTTGCCTCTGTCTTCACTGTGGAAGATGAGAAGTGCTTGCCCACTCCAGAACCGCTGATTTCAGGAGGGGTGTTGAAAGACCTGAGTCAGATTGAGGTGACGAGAGAGGAGGTCTTAAAACTGATAGACAACTTAAAAACTGATAAATCACCAGGCCCAGATGGCATACATCCGAGAGTTCTGAAGGAACTCAAATGTGAACTTGTGGATCTCCTTACAAAAATATGTAATCTTTCCTTAAAATCTGCCTCCATTCCTGAGGACTGGAAGGTAGCTAATGTCACTCCCATCTTTAAAAAGGGTTCCAGAGGAGATCAGGGAAATTACAGGCCAGTCAGTCTGACGTCAATACCGGGTAAATTGGTGGAAACCGTTATTAAGGAAAGAATTAGTAGGCACATAGACGAACAAAACCTATTGAGGCAGACTCAGCACGGTTTCTGTAAGGGAAGATCTTGTCTCACTAACCTGTTAGTGTTCTTTGAGAGGGTGAACAAACATGTGGACAAGGGGGATCCAATAGATATTGTTTACCTTGACTTCCAGAAAGCTTTTGATAAAGTTCCTCATCTAAGGCTCCTAAGTAAGCTCAAAAATCATGGGATAAAAGGAGAAGCCCTTTTATGGATCAAAAACTGGCTAATTAATAGAAAATAGAGAGTGAGTATAAATGGGCAATTTTCTCAGTGGAGGGTGCTAAGCAGTGGGGTACCGCAGGGATCAGTACTTGGTCCACTGCTTTTTAACTTATTCATTAATGATTTAGAGTTGGGACTAAGCAGTGAAGACACATACACTCCCTTCTTCCTTTGTGCTTAACCAAACACTACCATTGACATGTGCCAATACTGGTGCATTTTGGGGACACCAATCTTACATTTTTTTTGTCCTTGCTGAATGGAATGCTACAACAACAAGTGAAGAGACAATGAGAAATACTTTATTCCCAGTGCATCACTGTCCTTAGCATGGGCATCATACATTCTGGAAACTACACATCCAAGGATTCCTTTCACCTGTTATATGGTCATGAGCATGATCACCAGCACCTCAGGTGCAAGAAGCCCAAGGACATATTGTTTCTATGATGCCTGTTTTCTATACAAAGTCCCTGGGACTTTACTTCCCATATTTAAATACCACCAGTCCACACACACACTGGGGCAGCTTGGCTTGCTATCCTCGTGATTCTGGCTTCCTTAGCTCTTATACTGACCCACTTCCCAGCCTATTTTTCTAATCCCAAAACTTGCTCCTGCATCCTTGGCTGCCCCATTCCCTTTGGGTCACTGCTCCATGCTAATTCTTCTTGTCAGTGTAGCAAAATACCTAGCAACTCTTTGGTAAGGTAAGCCTGTCAAAGTCTATATTTAATGCAACACCAAGTTAGTTCATTGGCAGAGGGAAGAGATTAGAGTTGCCTAAATTTCCCTCCAAGGAGAAAATGTTCATGGGGCTCGAAATAACTATACACTTAGATTACCACACCTGTCAGGGTGGGCTGCTCCTCTGTAGAATACATGATGAATACAACCCAGATGAGACCCAGCATCATACAATGGCCAGCACTGTGTGCACTAACCAAGCTATATGGGATTCAGCCATAGTTATATTGTATGTGGCTGCAACGACATGAGCTGGGAATACCACAACCACATGTTGTTACCCCTCTGTCAATCTGCTTCAACTCAAACCCCATGCTAAAGCAAAAGAATTTCTCATGGGGAAAAATCCCACTATTATTCGCATGGTGGGACAGCTCACTCTCCAGGTGTTACAACTAATTGCTTGAAATAATGAGATGTTGTCTGGAATAGCAGATTGGCTTCAATTAGCTGATAAAGACCAAGGGCATGAAGACAGAAGGGAGTAGCTGAAACTGCAACTCTGCCCTAAAAAGATAAAAAGCTGACAGGTCCTTTTTCAAAATGTGATTCATTAATAGCAGAAGAAAATTAATCAAGATGGAGGAAACCCTACTCATTTATCCCAGGTATAGAGTATTATTTATTATTATTTATTAGTATATATTTATTCCAGCTTTCCTCTAATGGGTGCAAGCCACTGTACACTATTCTTCCCTTCTCCATTTTATCCGAGTTACTGGCTTTGTTGGTTTGAATCTTTCAAAATCATCTTAATAAATAAACGTGATTCATCCTGCAGTACATATTCTGTACTAGTGTGGGTTAATTGGGTTAATTGTCAATGTCTTTCACAGATAATAATGGGCCAGGTCCATTTGTATAGCTCTTTCCCGCACAACTGTTATTATCCCTTCCTCCCAGCAGAGAACCTCTCAAATGCGAAAAGGCGATGGAATTGGCCCCTTCTACCTGGTTGTAATAGTCTTATATGTACCACTGCTGTGTGGTATTTTAGTAATTAAGCTTGTAAGGTTCTTATGTTGTAGATTCTGTGTTTAATATTTCGGTTCATTTTGCTGGTCTTATGACTGTTCTTAATAAACTTACTTACCACTGCTGTATGAAATAGTACTACACTGAGAGCTTTCCAGTTAGTGTATGCATACAGACTAAATAAGACCTGTGCTGGCCAAATAGTCAGTCTTTAATGTTCCACAACATTTCTGACATATGTTTTGGACAATATGTACATTTCAGTGTACTGGCTTAATACAAGCATATGAACACCCACCTTCTGCATGATTTTGTCCCAAATAGGGTTGCCAGGTCCTCCTTGGCCACCAGTGGGGGATAGAGGGGTAAGGCTTCTAGATCCAGATTGGGAAACTTCTGAAGATTTGGGGATAGAGCCTGGGGAGGACAAGGATCTCTGTGGGATACAATGCCACAAAGTCCACCTTCCAGAGCATCCATTTTCTCCAGGGGAACTGACCTCTATAGTCTGGAGATGAGCTGTAATTCCAGGGGATCCCCAGGTCCCACCTGGAGGCTGGCATCCCTAGGACTCCGGAAAACATTTTTGCTCCTCAGCAGCAGAATGGGTGGTCCTGATATTTCTATTTGGCATCTAGTTTATAAGCAAAAAATGCCTTTCCTTTTTTATTTTTGTTTATGGGGCCCAATTATTTACTTTTTAATAGATGTCAATACCAAGTAGATAGGTGAGTTGGAATCTTCCCTTCTATCCCTGTCAGTGTGAAACAGCAACAGGAAGTATATTTCCTTAAAAATTAGAAAATGATTTGCTGGGGTATTAAATGTGCAAATGTAAAGGATCTGAGGACTGAATAACAGATTAAAAAATTGGACATTTCCCCAAGTATGTATACAAAAACCATGAAAACTAATTTAAAGCAGTTCAGATCTGTAGTATAGATGTACCTTTTAACATAAGCACATAAGAGAAGCCAATGTTGGATCAGGCCAATGGCCCATCCAGTCCAACACTCTGTCACACAGTGGCCAAAAATACCAGGTGCCATCAGGAGGTCACCAGTGGGGCCAGGACACTTGAAACATCAAGCACCAAAAATACAGAGCATCACTTGCCCCAGACCAAGAGTACCTATCTATACCTTGTGGCTAATAGTCACTGATGGACCTCTACTACATATGTTTATCCAATTCCTTCTTGAAGCCATCCATGCTTGTAGCCACCACCACCTCCTGTGGCAGTGAATTCCATGTGTTAATCACTCTGTGGGTGAAGAAGTACTTCCTTTTATCCATTCTAACCCAACTGCTCAGCAATTTCATTCATTCAGCAATTTAACTAAGACATAGCCAATTTAAATGTCAGTTGACTGAATCTTAAAGATTCAAATGTATGTGCTTTCAATCCTGACTTGCACCCAAGTATAATGATCTTCTAAATGATCTTCTACTTTATGGTAATCCCCCCCCCCAAAAAAAAAAATGTATGGTGACTTCTTTATTACCATTGAATGTGGGCATGGCAAACTGGTCATCCAAGCAGAGGGCACATCTCATATGACAATCCGGAAACTCCAGCCAGTACATAATGCCACATATCAATTGTTATTGGGAATGAACTAGGTGAAGTATGCATCTTAACTACTACTGAGTATATGCTATTAAAGGTTTATTGATTGATTGAACTACTACTGAGACTGACTCGGAAGTTCTAGCTGATCCAGAACACAGCAGTGCAAGTCCTGATGGGAACCCCAAGTACGGCACATATACAACCTATGCTGTGCCAGCTACACTGGCTTCCAGTGCAATACTGTTGGTACTGACCTTTAAGGCCCTGAGCAGTTTGGGACCAGCGTATCTTTGGGACGATCTCCTCTGGTATGTCCCCAGGAGAGCATTATGCTCTGCTGAGAGCAGGGGTCATTTCCTGCTGGAGCGTCCTGGAGCAGCGCTCTGGCAGTAACAAGCCCACGCCCCTCCCCCTTCCAAGGGGGGAGAATTAAATGCCTGCCTTCCCTGTGCGATATTCTCCGAGTGCCCCGCAGCCATGGGGTACTCAGAGAAGATCACACAGGGAAGCCACACATGTCTGCCTGGCTCCCCTTCCTGTCTCCAGCCAGCCCAGGCTGCCTGGAGACAAGAAGGGGAGCCGGGCAGACATGCCCTTCTTTCTCCCTGAGCCTCTCCACTTTTGCAGAGAGCCTGTGGGTGTGGGGC
>NW_015167548.1:145005-149880 GCF_001447785.1 Gekko japonicus
GACCACTTTAGCGACAAGCTGTATACATTGCAAAAGGAACTCAAAATTTCAGTGAGAAAGAAATAAAGTGGATGTTCCTGAAGCAACAACAGAAAGGGACCTGAGAAAGTGGAGGAAAATAAAGACGCAGAAGAAGAAGAGGGAGAAGGATGGGAAAGACTCTGATATTAATTCGATCAGTCTGGCAAAACTCTTTGATTTTGAAGCAGAACTAGGGGTTGCTACCCCTAAAGCATTTAAAAACTAATTTGGACTTTGACAGGAGGAAAGGAAAAAGCAAAATAGCTTAATTTTGATAACCTGATGTTTATTCTTAATGCATAACTCCAAACTAATGATATTTACACTATAGTGTTTATCGTCAACTAAGATATACAATTACAGCCAAATAAGTTTGTGATTGTTTGCTTTTTAATTTGATATTTTTACAGTATTATCTCTCATGCTTTACTATTCTGACAAAGAGATGTATCAACAACTTCAAACTTTTGTAATAATGATCCTTGGTACGCTAGTTTTAGGCTGTTCCCATCTCCCAACCCTGTAGTATTGTAGTTTTAGAAAAGCAATAAAAATGTTTTTTTAAAGAAAGATCTGCCCCCCTGCGGTGCGACTCTAGAGGGAAGGGGTTTAGGAAGGGGTTTAAACTTTAAACCCCTTTTCTCTTCGCTCCCCCCCACCACCTTGGCAGGCCGGCTGGGGAAGGGGAGGGGAGGCTTTTGAAGATGCCTCCCCCCCTTTTTGGTTCCCCTTCTGACACACTTCCGGTGATGTCAGGGGGTGTGGCATATGCTAATGATTATGCTAATAGCAGGTATGCTAATGAGCTCCTGCTCCTCTTTTTCTACGAAATGACCCCTGACTGAGAGCAATCTGCTGGTGATTCCTGGCCCCAAAGATATCCGGCTGTCCTTGACCAGAGCCAGGGCTTTTTTTGGTTCTGGCTCCGACCTGGTGGAACTCTCTGCCAACTTACATCAGGGTCCTGCGGGACTTAATGCAATTCCACAGGGCCTATAAGGCTGAGATGTTCCACCAGGCTTTTGGTTGAGGACAGCAACGGTCTACCATCATAGCTGGCGTGCTCCTCTTTTCTTCCACGTTGCCCACTTCGGCGTCCTCCTTCACCTCCCCATGAGACGGAAGAACAGTCCAGGGTAGGTTTTTAAATTAAATTACAGATGCCATCTGGAGATTGTGTGATTAACTGGTTGTGATTTTTAATTTGTATGTCTTTATGTTTTAAGCTGTTATAAATCACCCAGAGATGGGGAAATTCAAAAATTTTAATGAATAAATTGTAATTAACACTTAACTACTATTGTGGAACTCACAAAAGGAGTTATATAAAGACATGGGCTATTTATGTAGTCTATCACTACTTTGAAGCATTTTCAACTGAAGGAAGTTGCAAGATTTCAAAAATCTAATCAGTTAATCTGTGAAATTATGTACTTGGTTCAAACTTTATAGACAGCAATAAAACCATCTTTATCAGAATGTATGTTCTTCTTTACATTCCAGACCATATAAAGTCTTCAAGAACTTTGTCACCTTGCTCTGTAATCTTTTTGGCAACACTAACAGTGTACTCTTATACAGAATTATTCCAGTCTAAGACCATTGAAAATGCTGGGTTTAGACTGGAGTGACTGTGCACAGGATTGCACTATTAAAAAAAAGCTCAGAGTAAGACCCAAGTCCATTCATGTCTGCCAGGTCATGGCAGCAGGAGCTGTTACTATTCTCCCACAGGAAGGACACACAATAAGGTGACTGAAAAATGCAAGACAGTCTTTAATTGCAGCACTGGACAATAAAAGAATGTGCTTTATACAAATTTCTTCATTTTAAGTGGACTATAACTGCAAACTGAAAAGACAAAAAAAAGTATATTCTTGGCATAAAACCCTTGGCAGAAAAACGGACAGAGGAAGTGTGACGTTGTTGATTCTCCTAGACCTCTCAGTGGCTTTTAGTACCATCAGTCACGGTATCATTCTGGACTGACTTTCCAGACTGGCATTGGGAAGCGCCATTTTAGGATGGTCCTGGTCCTCCCTAGAGAGCAGGTTTCAGAAGGGGGTACTGAGATACTGCTGCTCAGCCCCTTGGCCTCTGGGCTGTGGGATCCTGCAAGTTCCATCTTGTCCTGTATGCTCTTTAATATTTACATTAAACAGCTGGGTGAGATCATCTGGAGATTTTGGCTGGGTTGTTACCAATATGCTGATGACACTCAGCTCTACCTGGCACTTTTGGCTGATCCCAGGGATGCTGAACAAGTGCCTGGAGGCAGTTTTGGAGTGGATGTGGGCTAATAAACCAAAGCTTAATCCTGACAAGATGGAAGTGCTAATGGTGAGCATAAGGTCTTACCTGGGATTCAAGGGATCATGTTCTGGATGGTGTTCCTTCCCTTTGAAGGAACAGGTCTGGAGTCTGCAGGTACTCTTTGATCGAGGCCTGCTGCAGGATAAGCAGGTGGCAGCTGTGGCCAGAAGTGCCTTTTACAAATTTCAACTAGTTAGATAATTGTGGCTTTTCCCAGGCAGAACAGATCTGGCTACTGTGGTACATGCCCTGGTTACATCTAGATTTGATTCCTGCAATATGCTGTACATGGGACTGCCCTTGAAAAATGTTTGATGCAGAATGCTGCAGCCAGGATGGTAACCGGAGTGTGTCATATGGTCCATATCACTTCAATCTTGACCCATCTACACTGGTTCCCAGTCTGTTTCTGGGTACAATTCAAGGTACTAGTGCTGACCTTTAAAGTCTTATATGGTTTGGGAACAACATACCTGAAGGACTGCCTACTGCCTTATAAACATACACTATGGTCATCTTCGGAGGCCTTGCTTCAGGTGCCTCCCTTCTGAGCTTAGTTGGGTGTCAACCCAGGAGAGGGCCTTCTTGGTCATGGCACACAAACTCTGCAACTCTCTCCCCAGGGAGACTGATCTGTCTCCTTCTGTTGCCCTCTTCCACCAGTGGATGAAAACCTTTTTTGTTTCATTTGGTGGTCCTTCAGTGAGGCCCCCTTCCTGCCCTTTTTTAATTGTTCTTTTTGTGTTTTTGTGTGTATTTTAGCTCTGGTTTTAATTGTTTTAACAATTTTCATTGGTTTTAATGGTCTTTAAGATGTGATTTCATTGTATATGAGGGCAGAAAGGCAAGGTACAAAATTCCCAGGACTTCACATCATTTATCTCAGTAAATCTTACAACAATAGTGCGTGGTAATATATGCCCCTGGGGAAGGACTGCGCTGAGGGATGGCTTAAGGCCACCCTGTGAACTCACATATGAACTGAGATTTGCACTATGAGGCTCATAAGATCATCCCTTGGTAGATCAGACCAGGCCACATTGGCTGGATGTTTTTTGCCATTTTCTGGGTAAGGAACAGGGGTCACTGGGAGTGTGGAGGGGGGAGATGTTTGTGAATTTCCTGTATTGTGTAGGAGGTTGGACTAGATGACCCTGGAGGTACCTTCCAATTCTATGATTCTACTTCAGCATTCTGATTCTTACAAAGGCCAAGAAGATGGAAGAGCTACAAACAAGACAAGGAGGCTCAAGGCTTCCCCTGCAATCAGTATTCAAAGGTTATTTTCTCTGCATATGGAGTTTCCATTTAGCTATCATGGCTAATAACCTCAGATGCATCTGTCCTCCATGAACTGGTCTAGTTCCCTTTTAAAGCTGTTTAAGCTTGTGGTCGCCATTAGATCTTGTGGCATTGAGTTCCAGATGTGGATTATAGTTTGTGTGAAGTAGTACTGTCAGTTGTCTGTCCTAAATCCACAGTCCAAACATTTCATGACCATACTACAGCAGATTTCTGTGAAATACATTGCAATGTGTGTGTGTGGGGAAGCTTCATTTAAGTTTAGAAGAGACAATCGTGGGGGTTTTTTTTCAGATAAAGTTGAAGGTGATTTAAAGAAGGCATCTACACTCATTATACTGTTTTGAAAAGCTGTAAGCATTAGATAAATTTTCTATATGGCATGATACCATATCCACCCTAGATGTCCCTCTCTTGATACTATGGTTGCTTTGTGGAAAGGGACATGGGTCATCACAGGCATCTGTTGGGGATTCTCGCTGGGGTCATCCTCACTGTTCATTCTATGGATATGTAGTTTTTGAGCTCTGTCTGTTCTCTCTGCTGTGCAATTCCAGCCCAGAAGCATTTCTGACCCCAGCAAATTTGGTTATCCACACATCAAAAGCACTAAGGCCAGCACTTTGCAGAAATGCCTGCCAGTGCTTACATTTAAAACCAGTATCAAAGCCAATAGCTCCAAGTATTGGAGGTTCTAGAGCAAGACAAACATTAGTAGCACCCAAGACTACAGCAGTTCACACAAGCACCACATCAGCTGAGATCACCACAGAAATAGTAGAAGGCAGTATGACTGAAGAATTTGCCATTTTAGAACTAAGTATGACAGTACTGCTAGACACAAGCCTGTTCTTTACCTGAGATCACCAATGAAAAAACAGAGATCATTACCACACCAGCTCTTACAGGCTCCATACCAGCAGTACCAAGTACTATTGTGCTTCACACAAGCACCCCCACATCTTTTCTCATGCACATGCTTCCTTCTTTGCACTTTCGTAAGTCCCACTGGCTCTGTTAAAAAGAGCTGCGCTATACGAGTTCTTCAGGAAATGGGAAATGATCCTAGAAACTCCAATAATTCTGCAATGGCCTCCAAATGGGAAATCTCCCATTTCTTGTAGGAAGGATACCTAGCAAAGTAGCACCACTCTTTTGTGCTCCTTTTCAGTGCTATGTTCACAGGAACTGCACTCTGCCCCATTCTCCAGGTAACAGTAGGTACATGGAAGTGTACAC
>NW_015167548.1:149920-172057 GCF_001447785.1 Gekko japonicus
TTTTTCACCTGAGTGGCAATGACAGCAGCTAGAAGTAGTACTCACCACCGCTTGTCTGCATCTCTTCCTCTGTATAGCAGCAGCAGCAGCAAAATAGCCCTCCCCTTTAGCATGTGCACCACTGATTCTCCCTCCACTGTCAGACAGCAGGAGGAAGAGGAGGAGCCACCCAACATGTGCACTGAGAGATGGAAAAGGATGCAATCCTGCCCTTCTGTTGCTGTCATCGTGAAACAGAGCACAGGTGGCAATTTCAGCCTTTCTGAGATCTCAGCATCTGCTCCACAGTGTTGACCACACAACAACACTAACTAAGAAGGTACTGTTGCATTCCTTGGAGAATGTGATTCAGAAGAGAACTCTAGAGCTTTGACATGGGCTACTAAAAAACCAAAGGTATAACTGAGTCTTCTCCAAGCTTATTGGGGTCCCTGGCAAAAGGTTTGAAATCCACTGGTCAAGCAGGCTGGTCATGGATGAACATGATGCCTCCAGTTTGTTCTTCGGGGCTCTGAGGACCTAACAGCTGACTCAGATATGATGCCCTCATAGATTTATGCCTCCTTTTAGGAGCTTTGCCAGAAAGCAGACTGCTGCCATTTTCCATGAGTTTCTTATCTATTGCTGTGGTTGATTTCCTGCTGTAATGAAACAGCTAGATATAACAGCCCTTCCCTGAACACTGAACAAAGTTTTCATCTGATAAAATAAGTACTAGAGCAGCACAACAAAAGGATAATTGAGCTGTCTATTGCGGTGGGTCACCCATGTGACCTGGGCTAGCATCATTTTCCGTAAGTGTAAAGCCTTATCGTGTCTTTTGAGAGACTGTTGGCTGCCTGACGCACACTGTAAGTTTCCCAATTTTAACTGCTGCGCTGCAGAAGAAAAACTGGCACAGTTCAGAGGCAGACACACAGTGGAAAGTGACAGTGGTGGTATTCCAAATGATCAGCCAAGTGTACCAAGCAAGAGCTCATCTGTTTGCTAAAACTGAGGCAGTGACTCCATCTGCCAGTCTGGATCTTGTTTGAGGCATAACAATGAATTCCTGGTGGGTTAGGTTACCAAAGGCATACAACAGCAAACCTTATGGCCACATGTTCAGCTGGTAGAAGCAGATATGGCTTCATTAACTTTGGCTGAGAAGATCTATGTATACCAGGTAAAGAAGATGGGTACTGGATCTTGGCACAAGCACTAACATTATTTCCTGCTGTCTATTCGCACTAAGTGAAAGCAAATGTATCCACTCCCTACAATTATCCCTGCCCTGTGCGCAAAATATAGCACAAGGTATTCCTTCTGACACAATTTCAAAAACAAAATCAGTACAATTATGCAAACCATCTGTTGTACATTCCATTGCCCCATGTGCACACTGTTATTTTGTTAACCATTACAGTTAAGTGCTCCATGTTCCTGCTACTCTTGCACTGTTTCTTGTGAAAGCAGAACTGTATTAAGTACATTTTCCCTTCTATTCACATATCACTGGATCCAAGCCATTGTTCAGATTAGTGTTCCCTCTAAGCTCCACAGTGTTGTGAGCAGAAATCCTACCTCATGAGCGGAAAAAGCTAGTAGCATTAAAGTTGTGAGCAAGTCTATATTTTATTGCGTACATTATTTTTTAGAGGATTATTTCCATAACCTTGTAAAAATCTCATAGTGAATTATTTTAAACTATATTTTAAACATAATCTAAATATTATAAGAGAAAACAGAATCAAGTCAAATTTGTTGTTGAAGGCTTTCACGGCTGGAGTTCATTAGCTGTTGTAGATTTTCCGGGTTGTATGGCATTGTAGGACCTGACGTTTCGCCAGTTGCCATGACTGGCATCCTCAGAGGTATAACACAAGAAAGATGGATCAGAAGGTCCCTACAACATCTCTGTCTCTCTCTCTGTCTCTCTCTCTCTCTCTCTCTCCCCATCTCTCTCTCTCAGATAGCTATGTAGCTAGGAATCTATCTCTGCTCTATACTATCAACTGTGTTAAATAGTTAGATTTGAGTCCAGTAGCACTTTAGAAACCAACGAGTGTTTCAGGGGATAAGCTTTCGAGGGTCAAAGCTCCCTCCATCAGACAAGCTGAAACTCTTGTGGTCTCTGGACTTGAATCTAATTGTTTTGCTGCAGAACAACAACGGCTACCCTCTGAAACTATCCGGTATGTTAGTTCCTGAATAAAACTTTCTCTACTCTTTAATCAGCTTGTCTGCCTCTGTTGTGCAATCACTCTGTCAACAGTTCACAGGCAGAAGGAGATGTGCCTTGGACTGGTTTAAATTGTTCCACCTGGATCAAATATAAAGGGTTGCCATTGGAGACCAGTTATCTTCAGTGCGGGAGTTGTCCTGTGAGGTTTCACAAGGTGTAATCTTATCTCCCATGTTGTCCAACAACTATATAAAGTCTTTAAGAGAAATGTTTGGTAGCTTTGGAATTGGACGTCATCAATATGGCAATGACATCCAGCTCTATATCTCTCTGTCCAAATTCCCTGAGGTATGATAGAGGTCTTGAGCTTGACAGCTGTGATTAAATGGCTGAAAGTGAAGAAATTGAAACTGAACCCAGACAAGACAGAAGTGATGCTGTGTGGGAAGCCTGAGGTATTAAATAACACCGAACTTCCCACTTTCTATGGGATTCAACTGACTCTGTTAAGAGCCTAGGGGTTATACTGGTGGAGAAGCGAATTATAATGAAACCATAAAAATCCTTTTTTCCAGCTTAGCTCACCTTGGAAGATAGCTGACTACCTTGACTTGGCTGATTTGTCCACCTGGATACATGGCATAAAAACATTGAGATTAGACTACTGTAATGCATAGGTCTTCCCTCAAAGTCAACTCAGAGACTCCAGCAGATGCAGAATGCTGCAGCTCATTTACTATTGTGAGCTAGACATAGCATGAGTATTACACCCATTGTGCACTCATTCAATAGGCTTTCCATCAGTTACCAAGCTTAATACAAGCAATCTGCTGTCAAATACAAGCCCTTCATGGCTTTGGACCCTCCTATCTGCAAGACAGCCTCTCAACCTATGTTCTTCCCTGACGGCTTCGCTTATCTGAACAGGGCCTTCTACAAGTACCACCCTGCAGACAGGCAAGATAAACAGACAGGCCTAGCTTCACTGTAGTGGTCCCCACCTTGTGGAATGTCCTGCCTGAGGAAGTCAGGAAGTCTCTCATGCTCCTGGCATTTTGCCCCAGGAAAATGCTTTGTGTTTCTACTGATGTTATGTTCTAAATTGCTTAGTCGAGTTTGGAGGTGACCGTTGCATGGATTACTGTGGCTAGGTCAGGGCGAGACAGAAAGGGCCAGTTGCCTAACCTGGTGTAGCTGGAAAAATGCCAATTTGGCAACACTTGTGATTTGGGCCTCCATTGATAAGGATAAGACCACACCCAAGCTCCTGACAGTTGGTGCCAGTATTAAAGGCACACCATCAAGAGAAGGGAGTTGGTGCTCCAATCCTGATTCTTCCCCCCCCCACACACTACAGAACCTCTGTTTTAGCAGGATTCAGTCTTAGCCGGCTCTGTTTCAACCATTCCACCATGACCTCCAACCCCTCAACCAGATTTACTGGGTTGGTATCCAGCTGCCCGCCCATGAACAGATACAGCCGGGTGTCATCAGTGTACTGGTGACATCCCAGCTTGACACTCTGCACCAGCTGGCCGATGGGGTGCATATAGATGTTAAACAACATGGGAGAGAGGACCCCACATATTAAGGGGTATCTAGTTGACACCCTCTCTCCTAGCATTACTCTGACCTTGGAGAAATGAGGTAAGCCAAGAGCATCCCACAAACTCCTATGTCAGCAAGGCAGTGGATCAAAAGATCATGATTGACTGTGTTAAACGCTGCTGTAAGGTCAAGCAGTAGCAGCAGTAATGACCAGCCTTGATCCAGCTATCTGCAAAGGTCATCTGTGAGGGCACCGATGTGTCTTCCATGGGTCCAGTGCCAATATGTCTCCCAGGAAATTCTGAATCTGTTCTGCCACCGCTCTCTCAATTACCTTACCAGAAACAAGAGATTCAAGACTGGGCGGTAATTGGAAGGATCCATAAGGTCCAGAGATAGCTCCTTTAAAAGCGGTATTACCACAGCCTCTTTTAATCCCTCTAGGTAGACCCCTAGATCCAGAGACAGATTGGTAATGTCTACCAGGGGGCCCCATATTCCTTCACCACTGGCTTTCTCCAGCCATGGGGGACATGGGCCTAAGAAGTTTAGGTTGGGAGCATAGAGGATGTTGGAGAGCGATTTCATCGATGGCTTCAGAGAGACAGGAGTTCCAGTCCTCTATCAGCACATCTAATAAATTGCAGGAGGGCATCAGCAGAGCATTCTGGAATCTAATTGGGACCATTAGTCTTAGCAGGCAAGCAGAAATCAGCATGCCACCTAGACAGGAGGAGAGTGGGACACCCAACCGGGCTTTCAGGGCACTTCCTCTGTAGTAATCAGATCCATATCCATCCCCATGCCAAAGATCAAAACCAGTGTGTGGCCTGCTTGATGTGTGGGACTTGATGCCATCTGGGAGAATCCCAGTGCTGCCATGGAAGACACTAGGTTCGACACCTGCAAGGAGGTAGAAGCATCAGCATGGATGTTGAAGTCCCCCAGAACCACCAGTCTTGGGAACTCCAAGACCCAACCCACTACCACCTCCAGCAAGCTCAGTAGGCTGTCTGCTTGGATGCTAGGTGGTTGGTACACCAGACAGACAGCCAAACTCTCCTCGGTGTCCCAGACCCTACACTCACTGATTTTCTTCCCCCTCCTTTCCTGTTATAATCACCAGAAGATAGTGACAGCTGCAGAAGGCCTCACTCAATGGACACGGAGACTCCCATTGACTCCTTCAGTTTAGTGGCCACAGCACATCCTGTGACTTCATCCATGGTCACAGTGACACAGAAACTGCATGCAGCCAAGTTCTGAGATGTGCCTGTATAGAATTAACTTTCCAAGGCCCAGCTCAAGAGAAGCACACTGGGCACTGTAATGATATGGCACTAGGCTTTGGAGTGACAGTGTGACTTGTTTCTGAAGCAAGACTGCATCCTCATTGTATAGATATATATATAGAAGTCTTCAAAATATATTTTGCTCTCCACCATCCTTTCTCCAATGGAATTCAGACTAACAGCTTGCCAGTTGGTGCTCTGAAGAGACAGAAATAAAATCTGAAGCCATTTTCTTGAGTCAAGCAATGGCTGCTCTGGAAAGAGACAGGAATAAACAAAGAAAAAGAGCAGAACAAGCCATAAATAAAACTGAGACACCTTCTTCACTGATGCAAGCCCAACAAACCCAGTGGGGTTATCACTGGGGGCCAGTGGATCTCTTTTTTTGAAATATAAGAGCATAAAGGGTTAAGAGCACAAAGGGTTAAATGGACCCAGTTAAAAAGTTCCCCTTTATTACTTTCTGGAGTCTTAAATTTCTGTTTCCTGAACATACTTTCTGCTGCTAAAACTCATTTCTTGTAAACTATGTAACTATATCCTACAATTGCTAGTACTACTACCGTCATCTGGCTATAGGCCAGTTATGGAACATATTCTGTGCATGGATGAAGTCCAAGGTTTGATTTCTGGCATTTCCACAGAGCTGTGCTGAGAAAGACCAAGTGCATCATAATCCAAACTCATAGCCACAACAGAACTAGAAGGTCAGTTACTTTCTGAGTTGTTCTAGAAAGACATGGTTCATTTGTCCATTGGGCAATCCCTCCAGATCTTCCTATGTGGCTGACAGGTGTGGAGATTTGTGGTTTAGAAAATATACTGTTGGTTTCAGTTTGGTAAATTTATAAATTCCAACCCTTGCAGGCCCAGAAGGAGATATGTTTGTTAGGGGGCATGTCATAAAGATTAGATTTGTTCCCCTACTCCCTTATTTTAAAAGCTTAAATCAGTTTCTTTAGTATTGAATTTTAAAGCTAGGCATCCTAGGACAGCAATACGATTGTTGTTTCAGTGTGAAACACAGTTCTCTGTGTAACTCTCCCTCCCTAACTGGGGTGATATTCTCATGGGTGATATTGCCCAAGGGATACACTGTCCCAAATTTCAGTCAGATAAGCAAACATATCCCTGTTGTGCAGACAATTAAAATCCCACTTGCAGAGAGGACACAGGGATGTGTGATTTGGCCTATGAGCACACATTCCCCTCCTTTCCAGGGATCCTCAAGCAGGCCTGGTGTTGGCCAGATCTGAGTCTATTTTGGTTTGTTTTACAAAAACAGAATTCACTGGTGAAGGCAGCTAAAACCTGTTCCTTCCTGTAACTTAACTCACTGTGTTCCAGAACATTCAGCATTTTTCTCCCAGCCTGGTTGACATCTTCCAATATGGGAGCCTGGACAGGAGAAAATAATGCTTCAAAGAGTGCAGCACTACAAAGGCAGGTGCAGAAAGGGGGGATGGGATTGGTGCCACCATTTGAACCTTTTTACTGATTGCTACAGCAGGGATATCATGGTGAAGTTCAGCAATTATTAGCCCAGATTTCAGTGCAGGCAAGGAAAAGAGAAGCATGACAGTTTTGCCAGACTGAAATTGCCGCAGGGTGGGTTGCTGGCAACCCCTTTGGAAAGCCTTTTAAAGGAACCTCCACTCAATGGCTGGGAGAGTTCACTGGTTATGCAACTCAGCTGGGAATTAAAAAAATCAGTTTTATACATTTTAAGAGCCTTGCATCATCTTGTTGAGTGTGAGGGTTATTATGAATGGGAACAGAATCTGTGAATAGAAATTATTAGGAAGCACTACAAGACTTTTTTTTATTTGCCAGGGCTTTACTAGGATCTCAACTGCAGAAGTCATCACCAGGAAGAGCCTTTATTTTGTGTTTCAAATTGTTTGAAGCCACCTTGAGCTACAAGGAAAGGCAGAATATAATATTTCAGTAACTAAATTATACTTTGGATTAGATCTTGATTTGGAAAATTCAGACTGCACATACACAGTAAGCATTGTTAAATCTGCTTGATCCATTGGATGTATACAAATGCCAGCATTACATCTGCCTTAATTTCCCTATAGACTGGATAAGTAATATATGGAGAGTTAAAAAACAAAAAACAAAACCACACCGCCTGAGGAAATGAGATTCAAACTTGCTACGTTCAGGGACATTTGGTCACTTAGCCATTTCACCTCCCTCAAAGCTCCCTGCAGGGACACTGAGGGGGAAATTGGGATTGAATGTCATGAAATGACTCAAAAGAATTACAACAGAAATCGTTCTTTTGGTTGCATATTTCCTGTGGAATAAAAGACTGATTTCTTCATCTCAATTTTTAAAACCATTAAGAAATTTTTGAATTCCCCAGAAGTGCTCAAGGTAAAAAAAAAAGCAACACAAAACATTGCGGTTTTATGGGAAGCCTTGGCTTTTTAAAATACCTCTTATTTTGCCATAATTTCCACTCATAAGTAATGTCTTTTCAGATTGGAAACACGAGGACTTAATTTAAGTAAAGAAAGCCATTTGTAATTGTTCTTCTCTGCTGCCCCCATGGTTTTCTTGCTGAAATGCTTGGGAGATGGCTTATTCTGTGACTTGAACTTTACTACATTTTCTCAAAAGGTTACATTATTCTTGACAAAGGTCCCTGCCACATGGCAGGAAAAATGGCAGCAGAAGTGTGGCTAATCTGAGACGCGGCGCCATTGCTCCCTGGCACGATCAGATGCCGGGGAGAAAGCGACGGTGGGAGGGGGAGGCTGGCGAACTGCGCATGCTCACACATGTGCAGTTCGGCCAGGGGCCGGGGATGCACCAGCAAAAGGACGCGCCGGCGATCCCATGGCTGCTGTTGCCGCGGCCTTTCTGGATGAACCACCCAAGTAGGTGGTTCTTTTTTGGTGTGGGGTTTTGGGCGGGAGGGACAGATCGGTGATGGCCAGGCAACGCTTCCCAGATGTTGCCGTGGGATCGTGCCCATTTGCCGCGCATCCGTTCCGTCCCTCTCCCGGCCCAAATCCTCGCATGTGACCGGGGCCAAACATTGAATCTAATGGAAGAATCCTGAAGGACTGTATCAAAGGTCTATCAGTCTGGCATTCTGATTCCAGCAGTGGTCAGACAGGTGTTTGGGAACCTGTCTTTAAAAACTTTAAAAAAGTTTTATTTTTCTTTAAAAATATATAAAGATATAGAAAAATTGTACCCCCAAGAACACACATACACACACACACAATACATATACCAACTATAGTCCCAACAACCCAACAGATAACACCGGGACAGCCTTTCACAATTCCTTACACCAGATTAACATATGAAAAACAGATAAAGATGTCCATGAGAAACCTGTCACTCCCTCCTTCATGCCCCACATCACCCTAAAAAAAAAAAACAAACCATAAAAAATCAAGCCATGGAAATTTGGATTTCTCAGATGTATCTCCAGCTCATCCAAGAAAGAAACAATAGGAAACCACAAAGCTACAAACCTCTGTTGGTAAATTCCAAAATTAAGTATAAAAGGTTGTTGAGATATTTTCCCCCAAAATAAAATGTTCCCACAACTTTTGTCCCTATCCCTGTATAATTGGAATATTTTTATCTTTTCAACAAGTCACAGGAGTGAGTCTCGCCGCCTCCAGCAACAACACCACTAATTCCTTTTTATCCTTCTCTTTGTCAGTCATCAGGTATCAACTTTCTGGAAGAAATACTTCCAGTTGAAAAGGTAAATCTATTCCCGAAATAACTTTAATCTGATAAGCAATTTGTTCCCAGTAATGCTGGATTTTCGAACAAGTCCACCAACAATGTAAAAAAAATCTGCTGTCTCCTCACATTTTTTCAAACATTTTGCTGATGTGGCAACTCCCGTCCTTTTTAGCTTACTAGGGGTATAGTACCAACCTGTGATCATTTTATAACTTTGGTATTTTATGGATACAGTCTTTGGTGTATTACTACAACTATGCCATACATGTTCCCAATCCTGATCTGTTAGTCTACCTTCAGAATCTATTTCCCATTGCTTCTGCTTTAAAATTTTCTTTTGGTAGCTAATGTTAAAAGTATAGTATACAGTTTAAAAACAACTCCTTTCGTATTCCCCTCTAGTTCCTTCAGAAAAGCTTCAAAATCTGTAAGAGACATCCTAAAGCCTCCTTAATATGTTTAGATTGTAACAAGCTTTTCACCTGTAAATATCCAGACCAGTTTATTTTATGCCCAGTTCTTTTCTTGATTTCATGGGTTTTTTAGGAGTTTACCTTTTGGTACTATCAAGTATAATGTATCTTGCCTTACTTGCTCCCAGATTACAAAATCCTGGTTGGCTTGATCTGAAGGGAACCAATCTTGATTAATTATTGTAGACAATTTAGATATACCTAGTGATAGAGATTGTCTATATTTATGACAGATTTTAATCCCTAATTTGGTGTACTGATTTAAATTACTTTTTCCATTTGATGTGGACTTTATATTCCAAAAGTATTCCCTCAGCTTGTGTGGATTCATTTAATATTCCTCAATTTGCACCCAATTCAGTCAATTTTCTGAAGTTAATGCCCTTGAGAGGCTAGATTGAACGCCTCATAATACTTCAAGAGATTCGGGACTCCCAGACCTCCTCTGCCTTGGGGACTTTTGATTGCATCAAAATTGATCCTATGAGCCATAAGGTTATTTAATGTTCATTGTCAAACTTTTATCTCTTGATTTGTTAATGCAATGGGTACAGTTTGAAATAAGAGAAACTGAGGCAAAATAAAACTTTTAACTAAATGCAGTCTATCTGCCCATATCAGCCTTATTCTACTCAATTTATGTATTTGTTCTTTTATACTCCTATAAGTACTTTCATAATTATGTTTCAACTGATCTAGATTTGTTGGAATTTGTTCCCCTAAATATCTCCAGTTTTCTTTTACCCAAGTGTATAAGAAACTTAGTTTCAACTCTGTTCGAACTGAAAGTAGGATTTTGATAGGATATATCATTGGCTTGTTCTGATTGACTCCCAGCTCTGATAACAAGGCATATTTATCTAAAATTAGATGTAATTCAGGAAGTGAGGTGTGAGGATCCAAAAGGTAAAGGGTCAAATCATCTGCATATAAGATTAATTTATGCTCCACCTCTCCTATTCTAATCCCCCTAATGTTGATGTTCTGTCTAATTTGCTCTGCAAGGGGCTCCATTGCCATAACAAACAATAATGGAGACATAGGATATCCTTGTCTTGTTCCCCTATTTATAGATTCCCCCCCCCCAGAAAATACATCATTTATAAGTAGTGTGGCAACTGAATATTTATACCAAGCATTTACTGCAGTCCTCATTCTTTGTCCAAAACCCATTTCTTTTATTAGTTCTTTAAGAAACTCCATTTCCAAGCTATCAAAAGCTTTTTCTATGTTGACTGCTAATATTACAGAATCTGTTTTTGCCAAATTTTATAATGTTCAATATCCTTCTTATATTGCCCATTAACATTATATTTGGTACGAACCCTGTCTGGTCCATTCCAATATAGTTATTTATGATTTTTGAAATCTGTTAGCTAGACATTTGGAGAATATTTTTGCATCTGCATTAAGCAGAGCAATGGGACAATATGAGGGTGGATCAACTGGATCTTTATTTTCTTTATAGATGGATATTAAATTAGCTTCTAACCAAGTTGGTGGAGTTTCACCTGTTTGCATTATATAATTAGCTAGTTCAGTTAAGGGTTTTTAAAGCTCATTTCGAAATAGTTTTAAAAATTTCACTGTAAACCCATTGCATCCTGGGGATTTATTAGTTTTAAGCTGTGCTATCACTTCCTGAATTTCCTGCTCCTGTATAGGTTGTTTTAGCCAATGTATATGTTCCTGGGAGAGTCTTTTTTACTACATTGATTTTACTACGTTGATTCTGCTTGAAATATAATTTAATTTTACTCACATCTGGCTGAGATGATGTGTAGAGTTGTTTATAAAACATTGTCAATTGTTTCGCTATATCTTTCGATATTGTATATTGTGAACTAGGGTCCAGCTTACCTAAGCGACCGCCTCTTCCCGTATGTTGCCCCAAGAGCACTGCGATCAAGGAGTCTCCACCTCCTGGAAGTTCCATGCCCCCAAGACATCAAGTTTGCCCAAACTAAGGCCAGGGCATTTTCGGTGGCAGCTCCTACCTGGTGGAATGAGCTCCCGGTGGAGATCCGGGCCCTGCGGGACCTTATACAGTTCCACAGGGCCTGCAAGATGGAGCTCTTCCACCAGTTTTTTGAGTAGGAGCCGCTGCCGCCACTATTCCACCACCGTGATATGATCCTATCATCTACCCCTATTATTGGGAGGGGGGTAGATGCCGCCCGGCGAAGATGGGGAAAATATCTCTCCTGGTGCTCACGCCACTAATAATGCTGGCCACCAACATGGGATACCGCACATCTTGGGAAGTCTTAGAGAATCTTAGAGAACCAATTTTACTATGTATGTAATAATATTTTATTGTATTTTACTTTTTAATCCGGCCCAGCCGTCTGTTAGCTGCCCTGAGCCGTTTGGGTAGGGCGGGATATAAATCCCAAAATAAATAAATAAACCACTGTCATCTCAGGATTTCTGAAGGCAACATCTCTCTTATTGTTTCCGGACAGCATCTGGAATTCAGAGGCAATCAGACTTCATATAATTCTGGGAAACTGAATGAAGAGGGTGAGGGGTAGATGGGATAGAATCTCTCTCTCTTTTTTCATCAACATTTTGTCTCTTCTGTGCTCACATAATTTTTCTAAAATTAGCTGGTTATTTCCTTATTATGTTTTCAAATGTCTGTTCACAAATACAAAGGCTAGAAAGGTAAATTTATAGCGTGCCCATAACACATTAGTGTAATATTATTGCAAAGGCATTCAAGTGACTTAAATAAATCTCATGAACTCACTTCAAGAGCAGTGTTCCCTCTAATCTGAGTTAGTGTGAGCTAGCTCACAGTTTTTTAGCCCCTGGCTTCCACATTTTTGTCTTCACTCAGGAAGGATGCCACCAGAGCAAACTAATTTATGCAGTAGCCAAATTGCTTGCTCAGAACTTTAATGCCAGGAGCTCACAAAGTAGAATTTTTGCTTACAGGACTCTACAGCTTAGAGGGAGCATTGCTCAAGAGTAAATCTGAAAGAGAATGTTTACCTACTTTAGATTATTTCAGGGAAGGCAGGATAGCTGTTTGCTTTAGATACAAGCCACTTTGTGACAGGACAGATGGACTAATTTTGCTCTAGTTCAGTAATCCTCCTGTATTATTTCACAGCTGGTTTGTGGTGATATTTTTGGCTTTAAACAACTGCAACACTAGGCACTTTAAATTTTCCTTCAATGCAGTCCTTAGCTCCATTAGCAATTACAAACAAAATCATCAAATGTTTATTAATAGTTTAGTTAGATAAGGGAGAGGAAGCAGGAGCTACTAAATGTGTGTGTGTGTGTGTTTATTCTGCTTGCAACTGTGGAGGTTTAAAAATATTTTTAAGCCATTGATCCAACTAGGTCAGTACCATCTACTCCAATTAGCAGTGGATCTCCAAGGTCTTGGGCATAAGAATATAAGCACAAAAGACAAGCTCTGATGGATCAGACCAGTCATCCATCTAGTTCAGTATGCTGTCTCACACAGTGGTCAGCCAGTTCCTCTGGAGGGCCAACAATGGAGCATAGAGGCCGTGACCTTCTCCTGATGTTGCCTCCTGACCCTGGGATTCAGGCATTGACTGTCTCTGAATGTGGAGGTTCACCTCAGTCACCATGGCTAGTAGGCACTGATAGGCCTATCCTCCATGAATCCATCAAATCCCCTTTAAAAGCTGTCTATCCCTGTGGCCATCACTATATCCTCTGGCAGTGAATTCTATATTTTAATCACTTTCTGTGTAAAGAAGTATTTCCTTTTGTCTGTTCTGAATCTACTGCCCATCAGCTTCACTGGATGCCCTCAAGATCTAGTATTTTGGGAGAGGGAGAATAATGTCTGTTTGCCAACTCTTTCCACACCATGCATAATTTTATAAACCTCTTGAAGTGAATAGTCCCAGACTCTTCAGCCTTTCCTCATAGGGAAGGTGCTCCAGCCTTCCTAATCTTGGTTACCCAAAATAGACATCGAATCATTTCACCATCATGCTGAACAAGCTTGGATTGTGTATTTTACTATAGGTAACTTTTAAGACATGAAAAAGAAGTACACCGTTTTGTAAAACATCTCAATCTGGCACATTGTGATATTTTCTCCCTACAACATGCCAAGGATGTAACAGTGGCATGAATCTCACACAGTTCTTTACAAGGGTCTAGTCCGGGACTGATCAATCCACGGAAAGACTGATGGCAGCTATATATTTCGATCCTCATTGTCCCAGCAATATTGTTACACAGCAATTGCACTGAAGGAATTAGGATTTCTTTACAGCGATCGATAAGACAAAACTATCTAGAACAACGCACTTTAAAACTAACAGCATGTATTTTGAACTATAATCACAGAGGCGGAGTGGAGAATCCTCCCAGGCACTTGCTCTCCTCTTTCATTTGTTGTTGTAAAGTTTTTGGACAGGAGACAGCCCCGGCTGGTGGCCATCCTCTCTGTTTCCTTGACTATGCTAATTTGATGCTGCAGCTGTGTGATCTTCCATCTGGTCTTCCTTGAGCAATTAGGGAGGGGAGAACAGCTTACCAATAGGTCAGTTTAAGGGAAATTTAAAAAATATATACCATGTGAACAGGCTCTGTGTTGGCTCTAGAGGCCTCCTCATATTTCTTTTGAATGGACACACACAAAAGAACACACAAACACATAAGCACTGGATCAGACCACAAATCTTTTTGCATCAGTCTTGTATACTCACTGGCAGCAGATCTTCAGAATCTCAGGTAGAGGTAGGGTTACCAAGTACCTACTGCGAATTGGCGGGGGACACATGCTTTCCTGCCGGAACATTCCTCCCTGTAACACATCCGTGTCGCACTATGCTGTCACCCAGACGTGACGTCAGCACACTAGGCACGTAGCTGGGCGATGCTCTGGCAATGGGGCTGAAAACTCGATGGTACTGTTGAGTTTTCAGCCCCATTGCTAGAGCGTCGCCTGGCTATGTGCCTACGTCACGTCTGGCCGACAGTATAGTGCAGCATGTGTGTTCTCCCCTCGGGAATGTTCCCGCCAAGAACGATGTGTCCCCCGCCAATTCGCGGTGGGTACTTGGTAACCCTAGGTAGAGGTCTTTCTTAACATCTAGTACCTGATCCTTCTGCATGCAAAGCAGATGCTCCAGAACGGAAACATGGCCCTACCATGCCTGTCCCCAAGTTAGGAAAGCTGTGCAAATTAGAGTCAGAACCTGACAAATTAGAGTCAGAACCTGACAAAGGGAAAAGAGCAAACCTTCAAAATGTAAAACCCAGAACAAAATAGCTCCAATAAAATCCTTTTTGCTCCTGTTAAAATCCATTAACAGTGCATAACCTCTTCTGGGGTTTGCCAAAAAAAATTTTTTTTTTGCAGTAATGGTGACCCAATTAGGATAGACTAACTTTCTGCTGAGTCTTGACAGCAAGCTATGCCAACAGTGCATTCCTGGCATATTTCTAGGTTATTTCATGGTGTTGATGTAGCCCCAGGCTTGAGAAATGTGTTTGTGAGAGCTGGCAAAACCTTTTCTCAGTTTATTTTACTTTCAGTGCTTGCTCTCCAAACACTTCCCCTAACACATGCAAGTATATAACAGCCTGCGTGGTGCCACAGCCTTTCGACGGGATGCACAATTTTTTCTGTGTATCCTTGCCATGTAAATCAAGGGGGTACAATATTTATGTGACTGGAATGGTGAACATGGCTAGCTCAGTGCAGGTTCTGTGGCTGGCTACTTATACTGCAGTCAATTTGAAGTTTCTCTAATCTTTTCATGAAGGTTTCTTCTTTTTGGAGTGTGATTAATCTGCTGACTTTTACACTGCTGCCAATATTTTATCAGTGATAGCAGGTGCAAGACAAGGTGTATGATGGTGCTGGAATTCAGGAGTAGAGCAAAGAAATCTGAGATGTACAACTGGACAGTCCAAAGTGAGATAACAGAGCTTTGGGAAGATTTAAATAACAGAGGCAATGTATGCAGTCTCTCTTGGGCTGAGCTTAGCCCATGCTATTCCTCTTTCTGTATCCAGGCTTCTTGCTTTTTGTCACACTATTCTTTGCAGGTTTGTGATCCACCCCGTAAACAGCAGCACAGGAATTGGTTTGCACGTGTCCCAGCCTGCTGATTCAAGTGGTACTTGATGCAAGAGATACTTGGATTAAGAGTACTGGGGAAGAAGAACAGAGAAAAAAGCAGCTTCTTGGGCAGACACCATGTATTCATTTCTGGGTTTAAAACGCCCAATTGCCGTATTTCCCCCTATTTCAGGGCAAATGTTTATTCACATTATTTATAATCCTCCTTTCTCACTAAGACTTAGGGCTAGGGTTGCCAACTTTGTCCTGGGAAATTCCTGAAGATTCGGTAGTGGGGCCAGGGATGGGATGGAGTCCAGTCTCCAGTGCAGCCATTTTCTCCAGGGGAACTGTCATCTGGAGAGCAGCTGTGATTCTGGGAGATCTCCAGGCCCCATCTGGAGTAGGGTTGCCAACCGCCAGGTGGTAGCTGAAGATCTCCTGCTATTACAACTGATCTCCAGGCAACAGAGGTCATTTCACCCTGGAGAGAGGGTTTCCAGGTTCCCCTTAACCACCCTACCCCCCCTGAAATTCCTAGAGATTTGGGGATGGATCTTGGGGAGGACAGGGACCTCTTTGGGGTTCAATGTCATAGAGTCTACCCTCCAAAGTATCCATTTTATCCACGGGAACTGATCTTTGTAGTCTGGAGATGAGTTGTAATTCCAGGGGATCCCCAGGCTCCACCTTGAGACTGGCTTCCCTACTCAGGTCAGATTGTGTGTGTGCAAACTGCCAGCAAGCTGCAGCCAACATAGGGTGAACCCACAAGCATTTCAAGTTCTTCCTCTGCAAAGCTTTCCTTCGTGGTCTCCCATCCAAGTACTGACTCTGCTTCCCTTCCGAGATCTGGCTCTACAATACCATTTCACATTCCAACCTGTACACTGGGTGTAGTGAATTTAATAACTTGCACAGTTCAGAGTTTAATTAATGAGTTTAACCCATACAAGGTGTTTGGTGTCTTCATTATGAGGTAACCAGGTGCATACAAGGTGTTTGGTGTCTTCATTATGGCGCACAAGATGACTGCAGTGTATTGACTAAAATATGCAAGTCCCTCCTTCAGATCTTGTATTTGCCATGAACTCACTGCTATTTCTCAGCTTCAGAGCCTTTTCTGCAATGGGAAGTAGAGAAGGACTCCTGCAATAATTAACACCAGGACTTCAATCACTAATAAGTGCTAAGTATTATGATCAACTCAGTAATTTACCGCAAAGCTCAGGGCTGGCTAAACCCAGTCAACCTTTCATTTCTTAAACATTCCTACTTGGTGTGTGTGTGATGGGTTCAATAAACTAAACTAGTGTTCTTTAAACTTTCCAGACTTAGAAGCCACTAAACTGCAAGCACAAGTCATGAGACATCAGCGTCATATGAGAGAAAGAAGAAGAGCTAAAGTTATGACTTCACTGGCATCAAGGAGAGGACCATGGCCAAGAGACCAAAACAGCTAAGGAGCAAATTCATCAAGGTTTGCGGATCAGCTGGAGGTACTCTGGGACCTACCTAAGAGAGACCTGAACCAGGGTCCAGAGATGACTGGTCTGAAATTTATGCTGCTTGAGCTTGGATTGCCAAGCTCCTCTGGCCACTGGCAGGAGATGGGGGGTAGGATTGCCAGATCCAGGGTGAGGAACTCTTGGAGCCTGGGGAGGACAGGGAGCTCAGTGGGGTACAATGCCATAAAGCCCACCCGGAAAAGCATCCATTTTCTCCAAGGGAACTGATCAATGTAGTCGGGAGATGAACTGTTAGTCCAGAGGATCTCCAGGTCCCACCTGGAGGCTGACATCCCTTGCTTGAGCAATGGCTTTCTTTGCTGACTACCCTTGAATTATTCAGGATTGCACTTTGAATTTTCCTGGGTTGTGAGTTTCCCATCAAAACCTACCAACAAAGTAGCTTTTTCATTGAATCAGCAGACATGTAATCCAAGGCTTGATCCACAGTTTACATGTCAGCTGGATCACTAATGCACCCAGGGCTACTAACAGCATAAGTATTTACTTCCAAGTACAGGCCCATACCTGTTGGCATTACTCAGGGGCCCAGGTTTTGTTTTCTCTTCTGCCGACAGTGACTCCCTAATATGACTTGTTTGTCATGTGAGAAGCTGCAAGCAACATTTTCAGGAAACAGGATTCTGCTTCTCACCGCTGAGCATATCTTACATTGCAAGATCATGCAGATAAAAATAGGGGCAAGCATCTAACACCACTTTTCTCATGCTAAGGGTTACTGCTGACTTTTCCTCATTACTCATGACTGAAAGGTCTGTTCAGTCTGCTGTTGCAATAACTTGGCCTGCCCTATGCTGAAACACAATTAGGTTGTTCTTTATGTTAAAGGAATGCTAGAAATACCTCATTGTCTAAGGCTCTGTCATTATCAATGATTCAAAATGAGCACTAACAGCATGTAAAATGACACCACATGGTGCTTTACATGGACATAGGTTTGTGTATTAGGGATAAGATGTGTTCATGCTCAGAGGTTTAGTATCCAGAGTCCCTGGAGAGGAAATTGAAATCCCAAAGAATGACAAGGTGAGCCACTCACATTTGCAACATTTTAACACAGTATTTAAAAAGACATATAGTGGGACAATATAGGAACCATGGGCTATATCCCAGTACTCTGCTCAGCAGAGCCTGCAGCCTTCTCCGTCCTAAGCAGACTTTCTCCAGTTTAAGTTGATTTTTCACTGGTGGAAGAACCACTTAAGTTGGAGGGAAATACTGGAGTATGGCTTCAACCCTGGCAGAGTAATAGGATGCAAGCTAGTGATTTACTAGTTGGAGAATACAGTAAAGCACATTTTTACAAAATATTTTGTTTCTTACATCTGTATGTTGTCTTTACTAGAATAAGGATACAGTATGCAAAAGAAAAGTTGAAAAATCTATATTGACTAGCATGTTGATTATATTGACTAGTTGAAAATCTATATTGACTAACACATGCTAGTTAATATAGATTTTACATTTATGTTGATGAAAACACAACCAGCCTACCCTCATTGTACACTTTACTTGTGAAAGCATCTTCAGATGGCCCATGGAAAGGGAAAAAACTGGCCACAATGAACATTGCAATTGTGCTTACTAGTTTGAGGGTCTTACTCTTGACAGCTTCTCCCATTACAAAAGTGCTTTCTGAATCACAGCTAGTGGGAAACCTTCATGTTGATCAGGTGTAATGCTGTATTTGTATGTCCAGAACTTGCATTGTGAAGCATCATAACACATGGCATACAGTTATTTTAACGGGCCTAAGTGCAACCCTCAGAGGATTGTAGCAGATCCTTAAATAGAAGTGCTTGCATATTGGTTCCAGGGTATGGTTGGAAGGTGCAGGATGCAGTGCTAAACAAAGCAAAAGTCCAGTGGTTCCTTAAAAACTAACACCATTTGTTCTATGAATTTCATGATTCAGAGATCACTTTCTCAGATACAATGGAAAGAAAGAAAATAATTTCCCTCGTTTTTA
Organism: Gekko japonicus; assembly: GCF_001447785.1. Classification (NCBI taxonomy): domain Eukaryota; kingdom Metazoa; phylum Chordata; class Lepidosauria; order Squamata; family Gekkonidae; genus Gekko; species Gekko japonicus. The sequence goes on from NW_015167548.1 coordinate 168,686, forward strand.
CACAAAAATTGCAGAAGGGGAGGGAAGGAGTAGAGCAAAGAGAGGCTTGGTGTTGTAAATCAGGTGTGGCTGAAAGGCTTATGTAGTAAGTGTGCCGAAACTAAGAAGGTCTGGATTTGGGAGCCCTCCCAGGGATCCATGTACACCATCCTGGGTTCCATGCTAGCCAAAAGGTATAATATAAATGTGATAAATGAATATAGGAATTTGGAAACCTATGAATCAGATACACTTCTTCATCTGTTACACGGCAAGATCAAACATGCCATCGTCACAATTATAACGTGTTGAGGTTTGATCCAATCTGTATCTATGTTTGGTATGCGGGGGATCAAAGAGTTACACTTTGCAACCTTTTACTAAGATTGAGAGGGGACATGCTGTTAATACATATTTTATTTATGTGTTTATTTGCATTATTTATAATCCACTTTTTTCACCAAGTGTCAAGGCAGATTACATCGAGTAAGTCAAATACAATCTACATGATGAAGCATCCAATAAACAATGTAATAGGATTTGAATGCTAGAAATCTGGATAAATCCCAGCGTAAACTGGGATAGGGTGATTAATACATCTAAATAATAATAACAATAATAATAATAGCCCTTTACCAATGCAACTTTCTGAACCTCCTAATTATAGTACAACTACTATTACCTCTGCAAAAAAAGCCTTCCTGAATAACTCTGCTTTGCATAGTTTGAAGAAAACCAGGAGAGCAGGAGCCTTCCTGTTATGTAGTGGGTTGCCGCATGGAGAAACGACAGACGACGTAGTGCATAGCACGCTTTATTAAGAACATAACAAGGACGGGGGACAAATGGCCCAGGGGCCAACTATATACATCCCTGGGGACACACCCCTGGTCACCATTGGTGGGTTTGAATCTCCCGCCACGGATCCCATTGGCTCCCCAGTGGAGGGAGTAGGAGCCTAGTCCCTATTGTTGCTCCAGAGTCAAGCTCTGGCAGCTCTGGCTGACCGCTGGCCCCCGGTGGCGGTCAGCATACACAACATCCCTCCCCCCATACTTCCGACCCACCCTAGGTGACATAGTCCTTCAAATAAGACAGGGACCGTCATTCTCTGGTGGATCGTCGGGGGGTTGGTGCTGTGACCGCGGGGGTCTCACCTTCTGCGTTGGGGTGTTACCTCCCCCCATAGTTCCGACCCATCCTAGGTGACATAGTCCTTCAAATAAGACGGGACCGTCGTTCTCTGGTGGATCGGGGGGTTGGCGCTGTGACCCCGGGGGTCTCACCTTTGGGGTGTTTAACCTGTGGCGGCTCCGCTGGCTCGGCGATTCCGGTGGCTCGGCCCTCGTCCGCGATCGTCGGTGGGCCAGGAGTCGGGATCGGCTGCTCTCCCTGGGTGGAGATCGGCGCTAGGGGTGGAGGAGCGCTCTCCTCGAGCGCCGGCTGTGTCTCCGGGCCTTCGGTGCCCATGTGTTCTGGGAGCATGCGCCGCCGGAGCTGATCCGTAGGCCCGGTGGACGCCCTGATCCTCGGGACCTTCCGGCTCGACCTGGTGGGTTGCAGCAGGGGTGGTGTGTGACCTCTCCCACGTGACTGCTGCGGCGAGGGCCCCTTTGAGGTCGACCTTCTCCATGGCCATGAGTTTTCGCCGGAGCTTCTCCTTCCGCAGGCTCACGACAAAGTGGTCCCGGAGGGCGTCATCTAGATGGGCCCCGAAGTTGCAGTCGGTGGCGAGATGGCGCAGCTCTGCTAGGAACTCGATGGCGGTCTCCCAGGCCAGCTGGTTTCGGGTGTAGAAGGTCACCCGGCAAGTCAGCTCCGACGGTTTGGGTGCGAAGTAGTTCTTCACTGCGCTGACGATTTCCTCGAACGTGCAGGCGTCGAAGTCCTTTGGGGATAACAACCTTTCGGCCAGGGACACAACGGCGGTGCCACAGGAGGCCAAGAGGACCCCACGTTTCTTGCCGTCGTCCGTTATGTCGCAGAAGGCAAGCGCTGACTTGACGCCTCGGACCCAGGCTGGCCAGTCTTGCGGACGGGTTATGTCGAAGGGTGGCTGCAGTCCGAACCCTGGTGCGGTCACCATTGTGCGCATCGGAGTGGGTTGAAGAGGAACGGCCTCGCCGGCTGGATCGCTCATCGGATCGCTGTGTTCACTCGTTCTCATCGACGGCCCAGCTCAGGAGTGGCTGAATCCCATCCTCGTCGCCACTGTTATGTAGTGGGTTGCCGCATGGAGAAACGACAGACGACGACATAGTGCATAGCACACTTTATTAAGAACATAACAAGGACGGGGGACAAATGGCCCGGGGGGCAACTATATACATCCCTGGGGACACACCCCTGGTCACCATTGGTGGGTTTGAATCTCCCACCACGGATCCCATTGGCTCCCCAGTGGAGGGAGTAGGAGCCTAGTCCCTATTGTTGCTCCAGAGTCATAACTCTGTTTTGCATAGTTTGAAGGAAACCAGGAGAGCAGGAGCCTTCCTGACCTCCTCAGGCAGGCCATTCCATGAGGTGGGGGCCACAATGAAGGCACGTGTACAGGCAGTGGTTGATTTTGCCCATCTGCAGGTTGGTACCTGCAGAAAGCTCTGCTCAGGTGAACAAAGCTGTCATGGTGGAGCAAAGCCCATGAAGGGTTTTGTATGTGATAGCCAATACTTTGAATTGAGGCCAGGCAACCAACGGAGTGATTGCAAAATGGAAATAATATGCCTGTTCCCCATAGCTCTTAATAATAACTGAGCTGCAGCATTCTGTACCAAGTGGAGTCTCCAAACTGACTTGGGGGGAGACCTACATACTGTTAGGCAAATTGCTTTATTATTATCAATAATGGGGGATATGAGATATTATAAAATAGCAATAGGCAATAAGGGAACAAGCACCTTTATATACAGGGGTCCCACTTCTTCCAGACGCACCAGAAATAGACTCAAAGGCTGGCTTCAGTATAAAATGGTTTTGTTTACTGAAGGTATTCAACAAACATACAATAAATTCAAGCACACTCACAGTTACACAAATCTAAGAAAATTAGAGAGAAGAGGATATTCGCATTAGCAGGATGATTGTTGAGAGGCAATATTTACCTGTCCTCTGCGGAATGGTGCGTCCTTAGGAATAATGAGGGAGACTATAGGGAAATGGGGTTGTGTCTTGAACCAGCAAAGACATGTGGAAAGACTCTTAGGTAGCTAATCAAGAGTCAGCAAGATAGGTAGGGTTTAGGTGCAGAGAGAGAGAGAGAGACCACATAGCTGGGTGCCCCCTTTTATGAGGGGGGCTTGGGGGGGGTTGGGCCAGCCTGGCCACATCCCCTAGTCATATGTCTATTGGGGATGGCCTAAGCTGGTCACATGTCTTGGCCCACCTCCTACTAGT
>NW_015167548.1:172943-182114 GCF_001447785.1 Gekko japonicus
AGGGCCCGGATCTCCTCTGGGAGCTCATTCCACCAGGTAGGAGCCGCTACCGAAAATTCCCTGGCCCTAGTAAGGGCAAACCTAATATCTCAGGACCTGGAACTACCAGGAGATGGAAGTTCCCCGATCGTAGTGCTCTTGAGGGAACATACGGGAAGAGACGGTCCTTTAGCCATTTGACCACAGCAGTCAGGCCACTGTTCAGGACCCCTACTGCATCACAAGGGGATTTTGATACAGGCATACAAAGCTGGGCATCATCTGCATATTGACGACATCCAGTTCCAAAGCTACAAGTGATTTCTCCTAAAGGGTTTACAAACAGGTTGAATAACATGGGGGATAAGACTGCACTCTGTGGAACCCCACAGGACAACTCCCACACTGTAGATAGGTGGTCTCCAACAGCAGCCCTTTGAGTCTGATCCATGAGGACTGATTTAAACCAGTTGAAGGAGCATCCCTGATATGTATTTCTGCCTCCAACCACCTCAACAGGATGGCATGATCGACTGATATGCTGTATCAAAGGGTACAGGTAGATCCAGTAAGAACAAGCTTTTGTCTACATTCAGGTGGACGAATATAGAGATCATAGGAGTAGCAGTTAGGATTACCAACCTCAAGAAGGGGCCTAGAGTTCTTCTAGAATTATAACTGCTCTCTGGACCACTGGGGTCCCATTCACATGCAGAATTTGCCGTGGGACAGCCACAAATGCTGGGCGGATTATAAGGGCGCGATCACACGGAAACATCTGGTAAGCGTCGCACACCTATCGCCAACCCGTATTGTCCAGCTGAAGATGCGGAGGTAAAAAGTACCTGGAAAAGTCCACTATCAAATGGTTTGCGATGGGCCGCAGACAGACATTCTCCGTGTGATCGATCCAGCGTGCTCCTCTTGCATCCCTGCTTCCTCGTTGAAGCGCACCGGAAACATGCACCGACGCAAACAACACCAGTTCACTGCCGTTGCGTCTGATCACATAGTGGTGGGTCAAATTGAGATGGCACAAATAGCCTCGCCTTCCCCCACCCCCCGCATTATCTGGCACGTGTGACCGGAGCCTGAGATCAGTTTCCCTGGAAGAAATGGCCAGTTCTAGGAGTGGACTCTATGATATCACATCCCCACTGCACTCCTCCCCTTATTCAAACTCTGCTTTCCCCAGATCCCTGGGAATTTCCCAACAAGGACCTGGCTATCCTAGTAGGAGCACCTCTGCATCCCACAGAATGTCACTGTTTCCGACAAGGGCCATATGCTTTATCACTGGGGCGGCCCCACTATGCTCAGCCCTAGCCATCCTTGTGAGTTCCCCTGACTGAACTCAGTGTGATCTGCTTCTGAATGGAGATGCTTCAGATTAAGCGCTCAGAAATGTAACATGAGACTGTTTCAAACCCATTCGGGCATTCTGCTCCTCTTGTAACACTAAAAAAAACCAGCTCGCACAAATCACTCAGACTCTCGGAGATTACATTTGGCTCTGTATGTACACAAAGAGCCAGTGTTTACAGTCTTCAGCAAAATGATCTCTTTTATGGCCAAGTGTTCTTTCTATAATAATCTTTCTACAATAATCACATGGAAAAAGAGAGCAAAGGTGGAAAAAAGGGGGCAAAAAATCCTCCATAACTTAGAGAGGGAAAACCCAAATAGAATGAGATGTGTGGATTTCAAGGGGGGGAATAAACATGAAAAGGGAGATTTCCTTGCACAAATGTCCAAGACAGAAGTTCAAGGAAATCCTTGCTGGTAAATGAAACAGAGGGCAAAGCAAAAAGGCAGTGACAAAGGTTGAGGCTTCCGAGCAGTTACACTTCTTCCGTCTATGATCTCTCTTTTGGAAAGCTGCTGACGGAGCCTTGGCATTTGATCATCTCCAACTGCTGATTAACACGGCACTGTTTTATATTTAACTCTGACCAGAGCAGGAGGAGTTGGGGGTGGGGTTGCTTGGCTTATAAGGCGTGGAGCAGCAGCAGCTACAATGTTCTCCTGTGTTAATTTCCTCTGCCTTCCCTCCCTAACTGCATTCTTTTTGAGCCAGTCGCTTTCGTTTGGTTAAAACCAAATGTTATTTTTTAATCAACTGAGTGTCTCATAGGGAGGTAAGGTGGGAGGAGAGACAGAGAGAGGAGGAGTCAGTGAGAGAGGAAAGAGATACAAATCTTAAAATATAAAACGGAGCCTGCTGAGCCAGTACTTTTAAAAAATCCAAAAGTGACAGCATTGCTGTGTGGTTTGAGTTAAGACTTTTTGTTTCTACTGTGGATCTGGGGAACAGAGATGCAAAGAATGGATTTTGATGAGAAGTCACCCAAAAAGTACTGCATGAAGAAAAAGCACGTGGCCATCATCTGTGGTGTGGTCATTGCTATAGGTCTAATTTTGGGACTTGCACTGGGATTGAGCAGACCAAAGGACTGCCATGTTTCTGAAGAAGAGCAGGTGCCAACAGGACCACCCACAAGCCCTGCACCAGAAGACAGAGACCCTTGCCCTGCCCAGAATGATGACAGTGGAGACTGGAGAAATTTCAGATTACCCCTCTACATTAATCCACTTCATTATGACTTGGAGCTGATGCCGGAGATGGAAGTGGATCGTTACACTGGAAATGTCACTATCTCCATCATGGTGGATGAACCAACTGGGCACTTGCGGCTTCACCTCCGAGAGACTAAGATCACAGAAATGCCCCTGCTCATGAAGTCCTCTGGCGAACCAATTACTCTGAAGCGATGTTTTGAGTACAAACCGCAAGAATATATAGTGATAGAAGCAGAAGAAGAACTCCTTCCTAACACTTATTTCCTGACAATGAAGTTCCAAGGCCATTTAAATGGTTCCCTGGTTGGATTTTACAGAACGACTTACATCGAGAATGGAATGACTAAGTAAATCTCTTTTTTACAACATATTAATACTACTTCTCTATTATTCATTGCTCAGAATTTCTCTCTGCCTCTCTGTCTCATCTTTTTTCTGTTTCCCCATAAAACTATGTACTTGATATGAACTTAATTTAGAGAATATTTAAGTGGTATGGCAACTGCGTGGTGAGCAGATGGTTCTGTCAGGATGCTCATTCTGGATTTGGGGGAACACATTAACCACTGCTTACCAATTTGTCCCATGTGTACAGAATCCAAAAGTTATAAAATCAGTAGGTATGGCTTGTGCAGTGACAATCAAGCTGCATTTCTGTCATGGCTCTATATGTCAGTTGTTGTTTCTTTGCTGACATCACAACTGACTTATGGCAACCCCATAGGGTTTTCAAGGAAAGAGACGTTCAGAGGTGGTTTGACAAATTGGTTGCAATAATTTTTTTCGAGTCTATTCATCAAGCTTATTTTCTATCCATTTATAAACTCTTATCCATCATTTTAAGTATAGTTCATCTTTTCCTAATAAAACATTTAATTTGTCCATTTCCACTAGTTCCAACAATCTTTGAACAATCTCCTCTCTTTAAGGAGTTTTCTCCATTTTCCAACATTTAGTCAGTAAGATTCTAGCGGACGCTAAAATATAAGTCACCATATACAAGTCATTTTGTTTATAACCATATGGGATCATATTCAATAAGAAAATTTCTGGTGTTAAGGCTATATTAATATGCAGTATTTCTTGTATAATCTCATGTATTTTAAGGCAAAAAATTTGGATTTTCCCGCATCTCCACCACATATGGTAAAATGTTCCTTTGTTGGATTTACATTTCCAACACTTATTGTTAACAGTTGAATAACATTTGGCTATTTTATCAGGGGACCAGTGCAATCTGTGAAACATTTTATAAATATTATTTGTATGTTATTGCTCTCATAAATTTTGTTACCTTCCATATTTTAGACCAATGGTCTAGATCTATGTTATGCCCTATATCCTGCATCCATGTAATCATTGTTGTTTCAACCGTCTCATCTTGCATGTAATCGTCTAATAGAAACCTATATAATTTCTGAATCGTTTTGTCAGTTGTAGACAGCCAGATTTTATCAAGTTCATTGTTTGCTCCATTAAAACCCACTCTACTATCTTTATTATATCTAGTTTTAAGTTGAAAGTTTTCCCACCAGGTTAATTTTAGGTTTTTTTCAAGTAGGATCTCATCTGATTTTAATTTATTATTTTTGTCTAGCAGAGTATCATAACTCTCTTTTCTCCCCTTAGTGACTAAGGTAGGTTTTATAAAGGCCTCAAGTGGGGATACCCATTTTGGAATTTTAGTATAGTAACACTTTTATTCTTTTCCAAACTTTTAATAATGCCCCTCTTATCGTGTATTGCTGGAAACTTGAATGTATTTTATCTTTCTTGTACCATACATATGCATGCCATCCCATGCATAAATCATGGCCGTTTAAGATCAAACCTCTTGTATTTTCTAGAGTTACCAATCTTTTATCCATCTAAGCACTGCTGCTTCATAATATAAATTCCAATTAGATAAGGTTAATTCTCCTCTCTCTTTTCTATCTTGTAGAACTGTCCACTTAATCCTTGGTTTTTTAGCATGCCAAACAAATTGGCTAATTATTTTATCAAGATCCTTAAAGTACTGTAGTTTTCTTAAAATTGGTAAGTTTTGAGCTAGGAAAAGAAATCTAGGAAGTACTTTCAAATGATAATTTGAGATCTTTCTATTTCAGTAGAACTTTTTTTATATCCGTCAAGAGTTTGTTATAGTTATCATCTACTAGGGTCTGATGAGATTGGGCTAGCCTGGGCCATCCATGTCAGTGCCTATACTTGACACTAATTAGATTGTTAGTGATTTAATTTCGTTAACTCGATGAAGACCCTGAACTCCCTATAACGCCATCTAGGTGGAGTCATTCTGACAACCCAATTTAAATACAGTTACATGGAACAGTGGGCTCCATCCCATGTATCTATTCCACAGATGGCTGCACTTTCACCTGGCTCCAACACATAAAACTCCTCTTCCAGTATTGATGGGAGGCTTTTTCACTGGCTGAAAGTATAGCCGTTGTAGGGATCAGATCTATGGTATCTAGGCCAGTGAGCAGAATTCACTTGAGGTACTCAATTTTTGCTTGTCTTTTTCCTTAACATGTGGTAGTTTCTATTAAGAGAATGATACCTTACTTTTAGAGTACAGAAACTTCTGATTTGCAAGGTGCTGGAGAAGGAAAGGCCTAAGTTAAAGCAGTGATGTGTAACTTCTTCAGGCCCTTTCCTAGACTTGGTGTCACCTTTCCCCCTTCCCTCCACAAATGCAGATTGACTGGAAAGAGCCTGGCCCCCCACCTCATGAAGAAAGCTGGCTAGGGTTAAGCCTTCTATCTGGTTAAGCCTTCTATCTGGTTAAGCCTTGGCAAAACATTTAGCTTTTTGCATTATTCCAAAAGACAATTTCTCTACAACATGTTGTATTATCTGTGGTATTTCACAACTGTTATTTAGATATCCATACCCCTGAATTAATGCCTACATTTATTAGCTCACATATAACAGACCTTGTTGAGTTTCAGCATCACTCACTTTGAACAAATACTGCAGCTTCACATTGCAGCTTAATATTGCTGCCTGAATCTCAGCACCGTCCCTCCCCCAACCTTAACCAAAGAAACACCAGTGATAGCTTTGCCGGCCTAACGGCACATTAAAGTGTCTGAAGGGAATCTTGACCATTTTCCCCCCATCTGGTTTGAATAATGTGCGGGCAAGTCTGAAATCTGGAGAAAGAAGGACTGTGAGTTGAAGGCTGGGAGGGGTGTGTGTGTGTTCTTTCATTTTTTTGGTTATCGGAGCCAAAAGAGCACTCAACACAGCCTAATCCAGTGTGGGTTTTTTAGCCCGCATTTAAGTTGACAAGAAATATATGGATTTCCTGATGCTGATATTGTATTAAAAAGCTTCCAAATGATGATATTTATCTTCATAACACTCTGTAACTATGTATTTGGCAGCTCCCTTTTATTGACAAAAAAACAACGAATAAGAGAGACTCAAAGCAAAGTAGTAAGACTGCTGGTTTGCATCATTCTCTCCCCCCTTGGAACTGCATGGGGGGGGTAGGGATTTCTGACAAAGAATTCTCAGTGCTCTCTCCAAATGACAGTTGGCATAGTGCTTTGAGGGAAGTGATGACAATTGAACAAGGTATAAACCAATACAAAAGTTAGGTGAGTGACTATCAAGGGGATCCATTCATGAAGCTTCATTAAATAAGCCATAAATTATTTTCTGTATCCAAGGGAGTGGAACTGAAGTCCTGTGTGGATGATATGATATCCAGGGATACTTAATATGCAAAAGGAGAAGGTGGCAAGAATCCTAGCCATTGGCCGTAGCCATTGGCCATATGGATATTGCCTGCAGGGAGCCTATGCATCAGGGGTCCCCAAACTTTTTGACCCTGCAGGCACTTTGAAATTCTGACACAGCATGGTGGATACAGCCTCAAAATGGCTGCCATAAAATGGCTGCTGCAGGAGGTGGACCCAGCTACAGTGAAGGTCCGTGCCCAGCTTAACTTCAGTCACACAGTGAAGGTCCTTGAGCTGCGGTGGTAGCTGCAGCTAAAGCAACATTTTTAAAAAGTATGCACAGTCAAAACAATCTTCAATGGCCAGTCAGAAGCTTTGCTTGGCAAACGCCCCTCATGGCCTCACTCACTTTTGCAAAAATATTTAGTGGGTGCCCGAAAAGGTTTGGCGGGTGCCATGGTGCCCATGGTCATCTTGTGAGGGACCTCTGCCATGCATGCATAAGCTACAAGACAGATCATGTGCATGCACATACAGCTGTAGGGCCACAGTCAGCTTTCTTTACGTGGTGGGGCTTTAGAGGTATAAAGGGGAGATCTTGGCTTTCTTTAGAACAAATCAGAAACTTCTACAAACCAGTTTCTACATTCTATGTGCATTTAAGAACCTGGGAATGGTTAGGATCAGAAATGAATAAACTGATTTAGAACAGTAACTATTATGTTCAAAACCAGTGACCTCTTCAAAATGAACACTTCCTTAAATATGTCAGAACTTATTTAATTAACTTAACATCCTTTAAGCACCTTTTCATACTTGCTAGGTACAAGAAGGGTATTCCCCGCCCTCAGTTTATTTAAGCACCATAAGGGCAAAAAATGCCAGGGAACGTACTGGCTGGATAGAACTGATCAAATCACATGGATGGCATTTGGAGGGCTACCACCTTTGGAGAGCACTAGCCTCTCCCCTCCCCCACTTCCCTTTTTAACCATTTTCAAATCATGTTTTCAATGCAATTTGCCATGTTCCAAATTTTAAAACCTTTTTTTTTTTTTAACAAAAGCACTATGGGACAAACATGGGATAAATCAAGTGGGGTTCCACCGTTGGTTCCACCCTAGCTGTGGCTCTGTTCAGCAGACATGTCCATGGAATCCATACAGATGACCTATCCAGTGCTTGGAGGTCAGGTGTGCTCCCTCTCCCCCACTCCTGCATTGAGTCAAAATAGAATTAGGAGAGCAGATAGCTGGAAGAAGTTCGTGTCACAGAAGAAAAACACAGATTGGAAAATCAACAATTAAAAGATGACTCAGCTCAACCACCCACAATACAAAGAGGAGGAGAAGAATCGTTGCAGAGCCAGGGAGGATAAGCAGACAATCTTTGAGTTATACAATGTGACTGGCTCTTAGCTAGGGTTGCCAGCCTCCAGGTGGTGACTAAAGATCCCCTGGAATTACCCTTTGAATCAGTTTCCCTAGAGGTGGGGTCTACAGAATTATACCCTGCTGAGGCCTCTCCCCTCCCCAAACACCACCCTCCCCAGGATCCATCCCCCAGAAATTTCCCACCGGCAGAAGCAACCCTACAAGTTTTAGCTGGTAGCAAATATTTTTCAAAACATTCTTCATTAGTGCCTTCAATTTGTCCACCAAATGCTGCATGAGAGGCAATTCAGAAATATTACAGGGACTCACTGGTGTCAAAGATCAAGGTACAGGTTACCCCCTGAGTTAAAAACTTTTGCTCCTCTTGGATTTATCCCAATTCACAGTCTTCTGATGATGGTGCTCAGGGGCCTCAACAACATTTGAGAATCAGCAGGGTGGATTAGTAGGCAGCAGAAGAGGAGGCATCCCTGCTTCATAGAAAATCTGTTGAGGAGGTGGCAACTATATATAGAAAGTGAGACAGAGAGATGATTGGGATGAGGGGAAAGAGGAAAAACAAACAAGCCATTACTTGATCTCTATCTCCTTGTTCAAAAGACTGTTCAAGACTACTTAGCATAGATTAGCTATCCTTGAACACCGTTTAACCACCTTGTAACCACTCTCAGATTAGATGGGTAGAAATGATGAAAAAGCTGGGGGGTGGGGGTTTCTGATAATTTAAGCATATGTGAATGGGTGAAATTGAGTATATAATGACAGATATTTCAGATTAAATAGCAGAGACTAAAACTGGGTGATCACTAGCCCGTTTCTTTTTAGCAAAGGGCAATCTGGTAAACAATCTGAACAGAAATCCCTCAAAAAAACCCCAGCCAGGTTTAAATATCTAATATATAAAAGTTCAAATAATCACTAATATCTCCAAACTACAGCGATCAGTTCCCCTGGAGAAGGTGGTAGCTTCAGAGGGAAAACTCTATGGTATACCATAGATTCTACCTGAAAACCCTACCTGGATTTGCCCATCCACAGGCACTGCCCCAATTCTCCAGAAATTTCTTAGGCCAGAGTTGACAGCTCTACAATAATGAAGCCCTAGAATTGATTGCAGACTATCTACATGGTTAGGGTTGCCAGACCACCCCCATGGAGGTGGGGGTTGGCTGCTGACAGGCCCCACCTCCCCACCATCAATCAGCTGGCCAGTGAGGGAGAACTTACCCTGAAAAAGAGGGAGATCCATCCAACATGCAGTGATTTATTTATTTATTTAATTCAATTTATATCCCGCCTTGCCGATGCAGCACTGGCTCAAGGCGGTTTACACAGTTAAAATGCAACAGAACCAATAAATACAGTGATGTGTCTACGTCACTGCCCCCGTGACTTGCGACTGACGTCATCATATCCAGGACATTGGGGTGATCCTCTGGTATTTGGGCAAAAACTCTATGGTAGAAGCAAAATTGACTATAGAGTTTTTACCCAAATAGAAGAAGAAGAAGATAAGAGATTGGATT
>NW_015167548.1:182574-182691 GCF_001447785.1 Gekko japonicus
ACCTCTCGTGATTTGCCTAAGTTCACACAATCAGCATTATGATCCTTTTAAAGTTGAAAGCATGATATAAATGCAAAGGACTATTTGTAAGATTATCTGTAAAACACAAGACCAGGA
>NW_015167548.1:183554-209329 GCF_001447785.1 Gekko japonicus
ATGGAGACTCATGGGCAGGGTCCCCAGCTTCCCTGGCAGGAACACTATGTTAAGAAATCTCTCACAATTATGCACCCATAGCAGGCAGGAGGGAAGAAGGCAAATACCTCCAGCACCAGAGATTTGTAGAGGAAGAGTCAAACTTTGGGGACTCACCCGTGCACCAGAGGGCCAAGGCAGCAGGAGGCAAGAAGCTTGGGCGAGCTGGGCTCCTCCATGCCTGGCAGAAGATGAGCTGCAGAGGCGAGAGGTGGGCAAGCAGAAGAGGCACTCAGCCAGCCGCACAAGCTGCGTGCAAAGAAACTCCCGCCGCCCCAAGCTTCAGGGCTGCCTCGTTAAAGAAGTGTGGAGGCCAGACTCACAAATGAGAAAAAGCAAGCTCAGGGTTCGTGGGTCACATTTTGGGCTGTGGAAGAGGAACCGGCTGCATTGCTGGAATTCTCTTGAGTTCCTGTGCTTTTGGTTTTACTTTTTGCCAATCCACCTCCCAAGACTGCTCCAGGTGCTCCAGCCTGAGGGCTGCTGGGGGTGGGGCTCATTACTTGTGGAGCTGAGGCTCAATGTCTCCAGCTGCTCCGCCACCTTCCCTTCCCTTGGTTTGCTCTGGGAGTTGAGCAAGCCGGCTGCTGGAGGGAAGGAGAGGCGGTTTAAACCACCTTCCCTTCCCTTGGCTCGCTCAGGATCCCCACAGCTGCAGAGAGCCCAAGCAAGCTGGCAGCTGGAGGGATGTGCATTCAGTTCGTCTGAACTGAATGCACCCCCGAAAAATGGCCCATTCGGGCCCCTTTCAGGCTGCTGCGGGCCGATTCAGATTCTCTGATCTGAAACGGCTTTCCGCAGTTCGGCCCCATTATATCCTATGGGCCATTGAAGTCAATGGCAAAAACATAGGTTTTATTCTGGGGGCTGGAGAAGAGGGGGTTTGAGGGAGAGGCCCCAAAATCACAGGGTAGTTGCTGGAGCCTCTCCCCAAGATACCAACCAAGATTGAAGAACATTGGACCAGGGGGTCCAATTCTACAGGCCCCCAAACAGGTTTCCCCCATCCCATCCATTGTTCTCTATGGTGGGAAAAAAGTTACGGGGCTGAACTGCGGGAAGCCGATTCAGATAACTTTTTAAAGAGCCCCTCCCGAGAGCTGGGGGAGCCAGAATGACCTCTCGCATATGATATCTGAGCAGAAATATATCCACACTTGAGAGGTGGAATTTGCCCCTACGAGTCGAAGGCCACCACCCCAGGGCTCAGGGAAGCGGGGGAACCTTTCGCCCCCCCCACCGTGTCCCAACTGATGGCTGGTGGGAGCAGGGGCGGGGCTTATGTGCCCACCCCCTGGGCTCCTGACTGGTGGAGCAGTGCTCCGGTGCGCTCCGGCAGGAACCGAGGCCTGGCTCCCAGTAAGTCCACCCCTCCCCTGCTGGTTGCTAGGCAGGATCTGACAACCCCATATATGATCCAGCCACTACTTTTGCTTTCACATATATTGATGCTGTTGGATCCTGCAATTCTTCTTCCAGCTCAAATGTTACATTTTGTAACCACTCATCTTGGTGCATCAACGAAGAACATCTCCCAAAGTAACAGTTGATTGGCTCCCATTCTGTAAGCAAGTTTTGTTTTACTACACAATCTGTGTGTTTGACCAAAAAAAGTAATGTATTGATACTTCAGTCATATTTTATTTTGGTAACAACAGCTGGATTTAGTCAGAGCTGCATGTTAATACTCAGAGTATATTTATCCATGTTTCACTTCTGGATCTTATTTTCAGGCCTAGAGAGTGTAATACCAACTGCGGGAATGGAACAAAGCTTGAAGGAAAGACAGAGTTTTATCTTAACTTCACATAGTATGATCAGAAAGCCTTCTATAAAATTTCATTTTTATTGCTACTTGCTCAATGCAAAGAAAGAAAGCATGCCCTAGGGTTCTCTTGCTTCCACATTTAAGAGTGAAGAGAGAACTTGTCAGTGGACACAATTCAATTGTGGAGCTATGCAAAGACACTTCTGTATGGTTTCTATTCATTTTCTTGGGGCTTGTGTATTTTCCATCCACAACAAAATAAGTAGGAACAGATGTATTATCCCATTATAAGTAATCCAAAATGTGCTTTCTTACTCGCAGGCAGTGTGACATAATGATAGAAAAACCTCCAGATAGGATTTTTAAAACAATAATTTTAAAAATTATTTCTCTGTAGGCCAAGGTTAATATAATCTTTGAACACAATGTAACTCCATGAAGAGGAGAGATGATCACCAAATAACTATAGGTCATTTAAAAGAGGTGACCAGTTGTGATGCCTCCTCCATAACTGAGAATTTCATAGTGTTACCCTATGTAGAGTTAACCCTACTAAGTCCATGGAAGTCAAAACATGTTTAGAAGGGTATAACTCTGATTTGGATTGCACTTAAGAGCATTTAAATCATCTGACAATGGACACACTTTAAAAATACTGTATAAATAGAACAAAGTAAATCTATTACTATTTGAACAAGTAATTAAAAAAAAACACAAGTAATTCACGTAAGCCACCTTTCTACAAATAATTTTTGTCTAACTTTTTTAACCCAGATAAGATCATTTTACATGTCTAAATGATTTTTGTTAGCATCCACTTGAATACAGACTTTTGTCCAATCTTCTATTTTGTGTACAGTGTGTACAGGATCTACATGGTTCTATACAATGATCATGCTGCGGAATCATGTAAAGATCAATTCTCTGGGTTGCTTTCTACTACTCTGTTCATTTAACAGTGTCATGTTGCTCCAGCTCAGGGTGTTGGAGAACTTCCAGCCAATATCCTCTCTTCCATTCTCGGGCAAGGTGTTTGAGTGTGTGGTTGTTTCTCAGCTCTACGGGTTCTTGAAGAGACTGATTTTCAGGACCCATTTCAAACTGGCTTCAGGCTGCTTTGGTAACCTTGGTTGATGAACTCTAGTGGGAACTAAACAGGGGAAATGTGACCTTGCTAGTTCTGCTGCATCTCTCAGTGGCCTTCAATGCTATTGACCATCATATTCCACTGAGCCTAATGGAACTGAGGGGGCACCATGTTACAGTGGTTCAAGTCTAATCTGGGGAGGCAGAGGGTGGTGGGGATCCATGGGTGCATGGATGCTGAACTGTGGCATTCCACTGGGTTCAATCATATCCCCCATGCCTTTTAAGATCTAAGTGAAGCCACTGGGAAGTGTCATCAGGAAGTCTGGGGTGTAGTGTAACCAACGTGCTGTTGATACACAGCTCTGTCTTTCTTTCCCACCTAATTCCAAGGATGCGGTTGATGTTCTGAACTAGTGCTTGGAGGGCAAACAAGCTGAAACTTCATCTTGGAGTCAGTAATGGGCTGGATGAAGGCAAACAAGCTGAAACTTCCTCCTGAAAAGTATGAGGTTCTGTGGGTTAGTAGAAAGGAAGACCTGCCTGAAAAGTATGAGGTTCTGTGGGTTAGCAGAAAGGAAGACCTGGGACTTGAGATCTCTCCTGTCTTGGGTGGGGTTATAATCCCCTTGAAAACCCATGTTCACAGTTTGGGAGGTTGGCCTATAGCTACAGTGGGGCTATCTGCCCGCTTCCTTAAAGGGCCCCTGCTTCTTAAAGCCTCCCCCCCACTTCTCCCCAAAAGCATTTAAAGGGATCCTTTAAATGTTTTTGAGAAGAAGCAGGGGATTGCATGCCCCCTCTCCCTCCCCTTCTGCAAGATTTAAAGGGCTCTTCAGGTGACTGGCAGGCCGCGTGCTCTCCACTGATCAGCTGAAGGGCCCTTTAAATACTGCAGGAGGGGAGGGAGAGGGGTGCATGCCACCCCCCTTCATTATGGCAAATAATGGCAGCCCCACCGGAAAAAAAAATTGCCCCACAAGCCACAAAATCCTGGCTATGGGCCTGTTGGGAGTACTACTCCACACAGCAGACACCTTACAAAGCCAGGTGGCTGCCGCGGCTCAGAGTGCTTTTGCCCAGCTTTGGCTGGTGCATCAACTGCATCCATTCCTGGGTAAGTCATATCTAGCCACAGTGATCCATGCCTTAGTCACATGCATTCCCTCTACACACATGTAACTGTTGCATTATTAGATTTTGGTATTAGCACACCTTTGGCTTGGCGCCATGATTTTAATATTTCTTCATTCTGTAAGTATTCATTAATAACATCAGTGACCTTACTGTAATATCTTCCAATGCTTTCTAGCATGTGCATGTGAAGCTATCTGGACCTCATGGCTTGTATGTTTCAAAACACTCTGCCTGCATTTTTTCTGAATTTACAATCTCTCTGAGTAGATTCCTGTGTTCTTCCAATATTTTCCGAATTGGTAGTGAATTTATTGAATCTTCTCAACTATCATATTGCTTGTTGAATATATAGTTAATAGCCTTTTCACCTTTTCTTGGTGTTCCTCTATATCCTACTGCAGGTATTTTCTCATTTTTACTGGATAGAATAACTTTTTTGTTGCACTCTCTCTATATTTGGTATGTATTTACCAGCAGCTCCTTGTACCCCCCCCCCCATACCTTTGCTTCATACCAGTGTTTTCCCACACTGGCAGGCAGTGTGGGATAAAAATGGGATAGATAGTTTTTGTAAGTTATCTATTTATCAAGTTGTGTTCCATATTCCCCAGAGGGTTGTTGTAAGGATAAAATGAAGAAAGGAGAAACCATGTATTGAGCTCCTTGAACGAAGTGTGGGATAAAAATGGGATAGATAGTTATCAAGTTGTGTTCCATATTCCCTATTGTTCATAAAAGGTTATATTCTAGCTGTTTTGTTTGTGAAGATCTTTTACAACTAGCCGGTGCAACCTATGATTAACCAAATGAACACAACCCACACCCATGCATTCTAGCTTGCCAAGGGCTTAACAGTACTCCTATTTTTACAGTTCCTGGTAGGCAGGAAGAACAGGACCGTTATCGAGCCTCTGGTAAACCACTTGACATGGCTGCTTGGCAGTCTGGGCGGACCCCAGTTGTACAAGCCTGTTGCATAATAATTTCACACAAATCTGCTTGCCTATCATCATTTCCCTCTTGAATTGGTTAGGTGATCTGGGCAGGAGCAATGCCATCTGAGAGCTGAGAAATAGAATTGCTACCTCTGGGTTTGGAAATTCCTGGAGATTTGGGGGTGTGGCCTGGGCAGGGCAGGGTTTGGAAAGGGAAGGGACACGCTCAGAGTCTACCCTCCAAAGCAGCCATTTTCTCCAGGGTAACTGTTCTGTATGGTCTGGAGATGAGTTGTTGTTCCAGGAGATCTCCATGCCCCACCTAGACGTTGGTAACTCTACTTCACGGTATGTGGTGACTTTTGTCAGCTTTGGCTGATATGTCAACTTTGGCTGATATGTCAACAGAACATCCTTGAAAGGGTTTCTGAGCATAGTATTTATACTCAGATCATACGCTGGTTAGATTACTGTAATGTGCTCTGTGTAGGGCTGCCTTTGAAAATGTTCAGAATGTTCAATTGGTCCAGAATGCTAGGTTAGTGTCAGGCATTGGATATAGGGATTTTATTATCTCTATGTTGAAAGATCTACAATGGCTGTCCTGTTTCTGGGCACGGTTCAAACTGCTGGTTCTTACCTATAATACCCTAAATGGCATGGTCCTGGGGTACTTGAAGGAGCACCTCCTCCCATATTGTCCAGCCTGTCAGTTGGGGTCCTGATCTTAAGCCCTGTTCTCTCTGTCCCCCAACTACAGAGGTAAGATGTGGGTGCAACCAAAGATGGAGAATTTTTTAATGGTGGCACCTGGCCTTTTGGAATGCCCTCCCCTTTGAGACTCACCTGGCAGCTCTCTTACTTTGTTTTAGGTGCACCAAAGCATTTCCCTGTGCCCAGGCTTTTAACGAAGGATTTTGTCCTTTCCAGCTGTTTATGTTCTGTGGACTCTTTTATCTGTATCAGTTGAGACTGCCCCATTTTATGCCCTTTTATGCCCCGGCTTGCTCATAGTGGGGATTTTAATTGGTATGTTTTTATTACTGACTTGGACTGTTTCATTGTGTTTTTATTATGATTAGTTTCTATAGTATATTTGGTTTTGTTTCATTTTTGTGAGCCTAGAGCAGGTTGGAATAGGCAATATATACATTTTCTAAATCAATAAATAAGACGGTGATAGGAAGTCTGTCGGTGTAGCTTGAAACATTTTCTCTGAGAAAGTGTCTTCTGAAGATCCCTTCCCAGCAGGAAGGGAATAGCTCTGTTCAGGGAGTCATGAATTACATTAGCAGCAATTCATCTAGTCCTCACCTGTTTCTCAAACCAATATACATACCCTGTAACTACACACTATGGGTTAAGTACTGACATGGTCAGAACTTGCTAAATCTGGAGATTTTGAAAATGCAGAGTAAGAAGGAGAAAACTTCGGGTTTGGGCCTGATGAGGAAAAATCTACTGCAGAAAATGTAACATAACGTGCAGTTTTAAAAAATGTCAATGTGGGGAATTTCAGTACTGTGGAAATGGTCTGAGCCAGTGGGCAAATTAGGCAGCTGCCCTGGGCCCTGTCTTGGGGAGGGCCCCAACTACCCGTGGCCCCATTACCCCGACAGAGGGAAGAAAAGAAGAATAACAACAGCAGGTTCCTGCTGGTTGTGCCTGTCCCATTCAGGGCCCAGACAACCAACTCCATGACAACAGCCACTTGAACCTGCCTCACGTGAAGCAAGTGCCACGCCTTACCTGGTAATGGTTCTGGGGCCCCTTCCTGGCCTTTTGCTGAGGGCTCCAGAATTATTAAGACCACCCCTGGTGAGGATAAAGTGGAAGAGAAGAGATTAATGTGATAAACCACTTTGGGTACCATTAGGGAGAAAAGAGGGATATAAATCTTTTTAAATAAATGAAAAAATAAGGATCTGGAACACTCAGGTTCAAATCAACACTCTGCCATGGAGGCTCATGAGGTTATCTTGGACTAGTCATTCTCCCTTAGCCTAACTCACCTCACAGGGTGGCTGTTGTGAGAAGGGGAGAACAACACTGTAAACTGCTTTGGGTCCCCAACTGAGAGAAAAGCAGTTTATAAATAAATAAAATAAAGTATTTTGCTAACATAGAAACAAAGATAGACTACAGCTAAGTAGGACTGAAGGGAAGACAGGATGGAAGAATTGACGAAGGGGTTTAGACAAAGCAGTGGGTAAAAAATGAAGACTCCCAAAGGGATGAAGATAGGGAGGGCATGGGGTTCAAAGCCATCTGGGAAAGGAAACTGCACCTGGTACTCATCTACTCATTCAAATTTATGTCCACATTTCAATTTCCATATACACCATTTGGTCTGCATCTCACTACTATGCAGTAAAAAAAACCCCAAACTTATTCATATCTCCTCACTCAGATTTCTAGATGCTATATCAGTTCTTTATCATCAGCTAAACACTTAAGCCCTGTAGGAAAAGGTCAAGGACACTGACATGCTGATTAATCAGCTGTCCAGATAACTTATAGATCTTCAGGAGTGCTACAGACTGTGATCTGCACTATTTAGTTACTTTTTGCTTCTTTTCATTTTGAAAGAATAACTACTTTTACATAGCTCAAGGTATTTGCAGGTGTGGCCTTGGAAAACAGCCAGCATGTTAAATTAATTGAAGAGACAACTTAGATACGCTGACCCATCAATCAAATAGCAAGCATGCTCCATCACAGACTGCTGAGTTGATATGAAGAGCTGAATTTGATTTAGGAAGCAGATTTTTTTAATGTGAACAACAAGTCTAATGACATCATGTTCCTTAGTCATTTATTTCCAGTGCAGGTGAAATATTCAGGTACTAGCTGTTAAGGTGGGCACCCCAGTGTGTTTCCATACCATTGCCCCCAGTTTCCTTGTCAATATTCCAAACTATTCATGAAGCAGAAATTAATTGTAATGAAAAGCAGGTGTGCAAAGTTATCAGAGGATGATTAATGAATGTGCCGTTTGTAGCTATCTTCTGACAAACTGCTTAAAGCCATCCATCACTCACAAAAGACATACATTGTACACTTGTAGCGTCCCTATCAGGTCCTGCAAAGAGAATAAGGTAGGCTCAGGTATCAGGGATTCATCTGGGTATTGAACAAGGTCAAGTCACATGACCCAATCGTCATGCTGTGAATATGAATTGAATGGAATTGTACAGCTTTGTACATGCATTGAAGCAGCTAGAAGACTGCTTTCGGACATATCTGCAGCATAGCTGTATCCACATTTATCATACCAAGTTGCTCAAAATGAGTTCATGGGATAAATAGCAAATTGGGAGGATGGCAGAGCTTGAGGACAGGCTGTGGTTAACCAGTACAGCATCTACTTGACATGGAGAAGGTTCCTGGTTCAACCCCCAGCACCTCCAGTTGAAAGTATCAGACAGTAGGTGATATGAAAGGTCTCTATCTAAGACCTTGGAGAGTGACTGATAGGCTGAGTAGACAAATCTTGACAGACCAAGGGCCTGATTCAGTATAAGGCAGCCTTATGCATGTTTGCAAAGTACTCACATAACTATTACCATATACATGATGGAATTCTGCATGGATCCAAATTCATATGCTCAGCAAGCTAATGTAATTGTGTGAACTGGTGCTGGGGTCCAGCTATTCAATCAGCATATTTCTAAATCATCTGCATTATCATCTTATTGAGGACTACACAGTTAGAGGCTCCAAGCCAATCTCAGAGCACCTGCCTTAATCTACCTGTTTTTGTAGACTGCCAGCAGTTGAAAAAAACCCCAAACCAAGGTAGGTAGCAAGCACTTAGCAAAACACAGCCCAAGACCTTTGGGCTATGTTCGGTTTGGTGGGTGCCAGCTGTGTTGGCCAAGCTTGTCTTCACTTTTAAAATATTACCATTTAATGTTTAATAGTATCTTTTTTGCAAGTGTTCCCTTTAGATTATTCACATGTCGCCTTTATGAGCAGGATTCTCCCTTCATTGTATTCATTTCAGATGAAGCATTTATTTTATTGCCTTCATGTGATTGATATGTTTAGGGCTGAAGGAGCTGGGTATGTTTAGCCTGGAGAGGAGATGACTCTGAGGTGATATGATAACCATCTTCAAGTACCTGAAGGGCTGTCATGTGGAGGATTGTGTGAGGTTGTTTTCTGTTGTCGGACCAGAACCAATGGGTTGAAATTAAATCAAAATATTTTTTGGCTAAACATTAGGAAGAACTTCCTGACAGAGTGGTTCCTCAGTGGAACAGGCTTCCTTGGGAGGTGGTGGGCTCTCCTTCTTTTGAGGTTTTTAAACAGAGGCTAGATGTCCATCTGACAGCAATGCTGATTCTGTGAACTTAGGCAGATCATGAGAGGGAGGGCAGGAAGGGTTGCATCAGTGCTTAGTTCTTGTGGCCCTTTCTTACACACTCAGGGAAATGCTGATTGCCACTTTGGGGTCAGGAAGCTTGGAACAGGGATCATTGGGGGTGTCGGGGGGAGGTATTTGTGAATTTCCCGCATTGTGCAGGGAGTTGGACAAGATGACCCTGGAGGTGCCTTCCAACTCTATGATTCTATTATTCTAATTATGTACTAATATTTGGTCAGATTACCTGTTTGAAAACAATTGTTTGATGCAACAACCTTCCATTGTTTCAAAAGGAGCATAGCAGCTACTGATCATGAGCCCACAGATGCACGTAAATCATTTCCTTGCTTCGATGAACCTAACAAAAAGGCAACTTACAGTATATCCATAATCCATGAAGATGCCTATCAAGCTCTGTCAAACATGCCAGTGGAGGTATGTGCAATCTTACCATTTCTGTCTGTATCTTTGTGTCTGAGATCAATGCAACCTTGCTCTGGAGCCCTGTGTCAGCTGCAACTGTCTCCTGGATTGCCCATCCCCCCCCCCCGCAGGGCTTGATGACGTGACTGGCTCCCCCTGGCTGCCAAACTCTGGTACTTAACCCAGAATCTATAGCCCTGTCCCAGCTATTTTGGGCATATCCTGGGCAGGCCATGCAGCTGCCAGCTGGGTATGGTTTGTTGTAGCCATGGCATGTTGCCCCTGCAAGTCCAGGCTTGATCCCATTGTTGGACACAGTGATCAGTGAATCACTTGCTCTGGACCAGTCCTTTAATGCCCCCAAAGACTTTAATGGGAATTCTCCAAGAATACTCTTCAGTACAAGGATTTAATCTAGCAGAGTGACAAACTTGATAGGCTCTAGGAGCACAAATATTGTGCAATATATTCCTGTTTGCCCACACACAGAGGAGGCTGTTTGTCAAAACCCAACAAAGTTCATGGTTCAGAATGGGCTATTTTTAGCAGCTCTGTTGCAAATGCAAAGTCTTCTATGGAAATCACTGGCATCAGTTCTCTGCCTCTAGGATTTGCAGTGTGTGGGGGAAATCGTATGGCCCTCAGCCATAAGAATTTCCTATGAATAGCCTAATTGAGCATCAAAGCCACATAACTCGGAATGAATGGTTTTCAAATTTCTAAGTTCAGTGCATAATTTAAAAAAGCTAATTCTAGCCACCCAAACTGCTGGCTAGAGATATTATTTCCCAAGACTCACATAAACATCAGTTCAGCACAAAGTTCAGGAAACTAAGTATTCATGCTAAAGAAGAAAAAAGAGGTTCAGTGCACAAAATCATACCTTATTCATATATTTTATAATCCTGTCACAGTGCTGATGTCCTCCTGTTTACTGTGGGGAGGGGGAGCCACAATCCAGCACAACATATGTAGCCACAATTCAGCACATAGTTAATTCACATTTATTTCAGTGGGATTTAAGTGCACACAGCTATGCACTGATTAATTTCGGCTGCCGATCTGTGCCCAAGGTTCCATATATCTGCCACCTCTTTACTTTGTAGTGAATACTCTCCCTATTCTCCTCTACACAACACTAACCAGCATCACCTCAACAATATATCTGCAGACATTCTTACCACATTTTTCCAGCATTGACCAAAGGAAGGGTAAATGTCTAGACCTTTAAAAAACACAAAACCACAGCTGACCACACTAGTACAGAGAGCATGATGAAATACTATCCAGGAATCCATGTGCTGGCTGATACATCAATTTACAGAAGCTGACACATTATCAGAGGTGATGAAACCAGTGTGATGGAGTGGCTGGAGTGTTGGACTGGGAACTGTGAGGTTTGGGCTCAAATCCACACACCACCACAGAGCTCCCCAGGTCATCTTGGGGCAGTCACATTCTCTCAGCCTAACCTACATCCTAGAGTTGTTCTGAGGAAAAATAAAGAAGGTAGAGTCATGTATATTGCTCAGAGTTCACTGGGGGAAGGGTGAGATCAACATTTAATAATGATATACATTAAAAGAATTTCTGAACAATCAAGACAAACCAACTGATGATATCACTCAGGTATGATAGCTTCAAGAAATCCACAGAACATCCAAAATGTTTGTATTTTATGAGGACCAAAAATATACTAGATTATATAGTATACATCAGACAGGTTTGTTTTCTGTTATGTGTCATGGTAGTGACAAACAAGTAAGTACATAATGTTTCCAAAGAAGGCTGATAGAAAGGATATGTGCACAGGTACAGAATGTTAACTCATCATAAATATATCTGAAATTTTAATTTAATAACTTACACACACACACACACATATAGTGAGAAGTAGAATTTTAGATGCTTGTGGTCCCTGTTTTCAGATACTTTAAAAAATGCCACTGCTCCCAAATAAGGATGGCAAATATTTTGAGCAAAATTACACAGTCTGGAATGAAAGCTTCATTAAATAACCATTTATCAATCTGCAAACAGAGGATTTGTTCTTGACCATGCTAGCCAATTTCATTACAATAATAAATGCTGTGAAAGAAGCATTATACCCATTCTTTCCTCAGAAATAAAAGATCTTCCACGACAGTAGAATTATCCTTCCACCCCACATATTTTGCATTCTTGGCTTGTAAATTCATAGAAGGAGACAGTAGAATGTAATCAGCATAGGTTTGTTCCCTTTCTAAAGTAGGAATCTGAAACTGGAAAACCTATTCTGAGAGCATCACAAAGGAAAAGACACATTGCATAAGTGTAGCAAAACAAACAAAATCTTTCATGCCATGCCATGTGAAACACATAGAAATAATGGAAAGAGAATTCACTCTACAGAAGGAGTTTTCTTGTAAGTTGTATACCATTGGTAATTACTTTGATTTGTCCATATCTTCTTTAGCAAACAGTATCACTGGGTAACGGTTTGACTCGGACAACGTTTCAAAAATCTGTTAAAATGAGCACTTATTTGGTGTGCTGGGCTGTGCACCAGTTTAACTACATAGAAAGAACATCAGCCAGAGGAGTCTCTGTAAGTCCTATAAGTTTGAATATACTTCTGCAGTTGATCGCTATGAACTTTTTGCTTTGCAAAGTGAAAATGAAAGCTCTTCTCATTAAATGGTTTAGGGTTTTTTCTGGTATTGATATTTTTCAAAATAATCTAATAATTTGACTACAGTCATTTTTATATGGATCTGTTTTAGTGATAATATCATAAACTGCTTGGCACAGATAGTGCAAACGTGGGATATAAATTTTAAAACATAAATGAATAAATGATAGCATACTATGAAATCAATGGGATTTGAGTTAGTACATATACATACTTTATTTTTGGATGCTGTTTTGAGCAAATATAAAATCTTCCCCCCTCAGATCATGTTTATGGGAAACTTTGGTTGGTAGCCAAAGGAGCTAGGCACAGCTCTTATTGGCTACCTATGGGTCAGTCATATAGCCATTTCTGGTTCACTCTTTCTCTCTCCATTCCTTGGAGTAGCTTTTGAAGGTTAAAGAAACATTACAAAAAATAAAGCACCACAAAAATATTTGATCCAGGAGAGAGAGAGAGAGCTGTTGGGAGGTGGGGTGGGGTTTTCATATTGTTCATGTTCTCCCACAATTCCTCCTGGGATGGTAGTCATGAAATGCCAAGAACAAAATAACTGCTTTCCAGGACCTGACTAGAGGCCCGTCCTGTCTTCAACAGCAGTCAGCCAGATGATCCTGAGAACTTTTCAGCAGAGCATGCTGGTAATTCATTGCTATCCTTCTTAATTATGTCCAGCACCTTTGCTCTCAAAAACTCTCTACAAAATTATCCTGTGCAAAGTTTGCTGCTGAATGTTTTTCTGAAAGCTTGCCTATTCATATCAGGTATAAAGAAACCCACTTAAGGGCAACTTTATGTATGAATGGATTGTTGTACTGATAGCTATGATCATGCCATATTTTAAAGATGTATCAACGGCTTAAGTAAACCATTCCTGATTTTAAACAATATGAATAAACTTATCAATTGGCACATCTTTCTGCAGTCGTAGTCCTAAAACAACTTTGGCTACATTTAGAAAGCTTCGCATCCATACGTGCACTTGCTTCTTGTAAGTAATAAGTGGCATGAGAAGGTGCTTCAGACTTATGTTCCTGTCTTTCAAGACAGCGAAGTCTGAATTGCCTTCAAGTACCCCGGTGCTAATAAATGCTGGTTTGGAATCAGCCAACTTTATTGCTCGATTTCACCCAGTTTTTCCCATAGCTACAACTTCTGACTTCTGTGGCTTTTGTTTGTGCAGATATCATGATTCCCCAGCATAGCCTTTTTGAATGATCAAAGGGGATCCCTTTTTAAACAGTGGAAAAGCTGGTTGGATCCAACTGGGGGGGGGGAACCCTCCACTAATGTCCCTGTTTTCGTTTCCAGCTCCGAGTTTACGCCCAACCACAGCAAATACACACGGCAGAATATGCAGCAAATATGACTAAAATTATATTTGACTTCTTTGAAGACTATTTCAATATGACCTATTCTCTTCCCAAACTGGGTAATTATTACTGTTTATATACCATTTTTGTTAATTCACTGCTAAAATTTATATCCCTCATTTGTTCATTTATTATTTGACAGGCACCATCCACACATCATTGAATATCATAATAGTCATATTGCAATACAGTAATAACAGGTTTTTCCTATGCAGAAAAGGATATCCAGTTGCAAATAATAATGTAGTGTCTATGTATAGATGCAGTCCTATAGCGGCTCACTAGGATCACTAGCAAAGATCTTCTTCTTCAATATGGTTACCTGAATTCTTTCATAATGGACACTGAACCTGGAACCTGCTACATGGAAATCATGTTTTGTACCACTGAATTATGAGACCCACCCTGGAGCTATTGATGTGTGTAGGACACAGGCATACTTCCGTCAAAATTAAGATCCTTCACTCCCACAGTAATAGCACAAATGCTAGAACTAGCATAAATGCTAGCACAATTAGTGTAGTGTGTCCAGGCAATAAATCATGGGAAGACTTGATGACATGAGCAGTGAGAGAAAGCTAAACACAACAAGATACAGCAGACTATATCTTGTAAACAGATTCCAGTCCCAGGAAGGTCTAGACCAAATCCATCAAAGATTTAGGGGTGGTGGGACTAAGGGCTCAAACTATCTGTTATTTTTTCCATAAATTCTCCATGGGGACTTGCATACAGCAGCTGCCTGCAAGTACTGTGGCAACTCAGGCATAAAAGTACAAATGGGTCTTATTCTGGTCAGTAGTATGGGGGGGTGTTGAAGGACAACTGCCTCCCCCTCACCATCTTTGGTGCCCAAATAACCAAGGGCTGTGGGCTGGGCATTATTTGCATTGTTGGAAGGCTGCAATTGCCCACATGTAGCCTCTTGATATTGTGTATAACACCTGCCCCCCATGGCTGCCAAATGACCCACGGCTGGGTCATTTTGGCTGCCAAAACAGCACAGAGGGAAGGCAGGAGCCCCTCCCTCCACATCACTGTCCCAATCAGAATCAGGCTTTCATGTCATTTTTAAACATAAGTTTCCATGGGATTTGCAGCTGCAGGGTGGCTGAAAGTAGTGTTGTGAAAAAAGTAACATATAGTTTAACACAATTTGGAAACTTCAGATGGCATGGATTACAGCAATGTAGGTAGCTCATAAATCTAGGAATGAAGCAAATGCCATAAATTTTTATATTCCTGCTATAAGGCAGGAGTCTATAGACACTGAAACTTAGATTCTGTACTCCAGCCTAATCAGGCTGAAGAATGTCCTATCAGTATCACGAATGTAAGGCTTTGGTCTCTGGGGAAACTTAGGAGATCAGGAAGGAAGCCTGTCAGTTTCATGGGAGGGGGTTAAATTATTTTCCTCCAAAAGGACAAGGATATGTGCACTGGTGGTTGTGCACATAAGAATGATTTAATGTGTAGAAACTGATAAGATATAATTGAACATGAAAAGGTTTTTCCTGCCTTTGTTGGTTTCAAAGGTGCTTCAAAAAGGGACAAAGGGGCCATGTGGCATCAGCCCACAGACATGGGAAACAGAAGAATTGGATACCTGTTAATTGTGGGATGGAGCTAAATGGACAAAAAGACAGTCCAAATGTGTACAAATGTATATTTTAAAATGGGCAAAAAACTGTGCTTTAGAGAGTACACATAGGCAGGCTGAAATGTAATTGTAAATAGAATGTCCTACATAGTCACTAATTGATCTTAAAAGCTGGGACATGCACATTTCAAACCTTATTTCCATCATTTGTATGTATATACCAACTGCAGGAGAGAGGCTCAGAGGCCCTTGAGATGGCCCCTCCAAAATGGGTCCTAGCCTCTTGAGTGAAAACAGCCTCAGCTGTCTCTAGCAGCTCTCTTTTGCCTACATGTGAGTCTGTAAGACAGAAGGTACATCACTTTTGTATTCTGGTACAGCTGTGGAACACAGAGTACTGTTGGCATTAAATAAATGTTAAGTACTTGTAAATGTATGCCGCTGAGGGCTGACAATAACAAGCTGTCAAAAGAGCCACAGATTGCTCCAAGAGAGGGGAAAGGCCCCATGTAGAAGAAGGCCTTGCTTCCAGCGTCTGGGGAGCATAATGGAAAGTTGTCCTGAAGGAGGGCTGGGAAGGAACTTTGCTTCAGGACTTACTGGACTGCTAAGAGCTGATGTAGCATGATGGCTTGGAGGCTGAACTATGATGCTAGAAGCCCCTGGATTGAAGCTGAACTCCACCAGAAGACTTACCAGCTGGTCTTAAGCAGGCCTCTACCCTCTCAGACTCCCACTCCTTTCCCCCCATTTGTGCCAGCATAGCTAACCCCTGTAATTACTGAGATTTTCACGATTCCAAATTCATAGTTCAAATTCCATCCTGTTTCCAGTAGAGACATTATTTTACTAGCTAGTTTAAGAAAATAAGAGCTCTGCTGGTGCTAGATTAGGCCTATGGTCCATCTAGTCCAGCATTTTGTTTTGCCAGTGTTCAACCAGTTGCCCTAGAGGTTCAAACCACTCACAATATTAGGCAGAGCTTCAAGAAAGATGCAACTACCAGCACAAAAAATTGAAAAAAGAGATTGACGTTGGAGGAGACCATGAACTCCCAGCTCAAGCAACTCAGCGATTTAAGCAAGTCACTACATTCTCTCAGTGCTATCCTAAACTCTACTCAGTTAGCCTCTTTTATATTCACCCCTGTTGCAGTGTGTGAATGTCTGACCTACATCATAGGATTTGTGTGAGGATTATAAGAAGTTAATGAATGTGAAACACAGAACACTTGGGAAGTGCTGTATAAAACCACAGCCAACAGTGCTAGACTAGATAAACAATTAATGGTGTGACAAAGGGCTAGAACAAATGTTTATAAACTGCAAACTTGTGAAGCTCAATTTTCCTTGGGAGCATTTGGGGAACAAGAGGGGCATTCACCCCTCAATCTCTTCTCAGTTTCAGTACCCAAAACTGGTTTTCTCACTCATCTTTTAAAAGAAAGGGAAAAATACGTTCTTTAGAAACATGTCCTTTAAAAAACTGTAAAATACCAACAACAAAGCAGGAGCCCAGTTTCAGTGAGTGGAACTGACTCCCTTTGACTCCCTTCCTTGCACAGCCTTCAGACAGACTGAGGTAGCATGAGCCTGCAAATGCTCATCTCATAAATGGATGCAGCGCATCTGCCTGAGCCTTCTGTATAAGGCAGCCATTTATATTCTTGTCACATATTTATTTAGACAGATCCTGTCCTATATCTATGGTAAGTGCTTTTCAAAAATCAACGTGTGTTGTAAGCCAGCAAGAGCCTTGGGGACAGTGCAGGTTATTATAGCATGGTGAATATTAATAAATAAAAATATCCTGGCAAAAATTAAATAGTGAGCATTGGTTTCAAAACTTTTGAACTAGTAAGGGATGCTTCCATTGTGCCCATCTTTGAATCCATTTGAATTCTATGCTAGACCAAGTAGCAGTGCGGTTAGTCCTCTCAGAGGAGCTCAAAGTCCATAATTCTCATTTAAGCTGGTATTGATTGCCAGCCATGAAGACATGACCCTACACATTGTGGTGAGCAGAAGCAGATGTCGTTCATTACATGGTGATTTAGTTTACTTAATATGCCAATAAATATTTCTTAGCCCCATTTACAGAATCCTTTTACAACCTAATCACAGGAAGACATGGTAGAGATTAGTTTGGCATTACCAACAAGGCAATGAGTATCCCCGATGGGGGCAGACACCCTGCCTGCTAAAAACTGTGCATCTGTCTGAGAGATGCTGTGCTTCTCTGTTGGAGTTTGTGTGGCTCTCTTCCTGCCTAAGTTTACAGACAGAGAAACAGATACAGGACTATAGACACAGGGCTTGTCATCAAAACAAACAAGCCTTCCTGTAAAAAAGCAAGCTGTGCAAGTGAGACTTATAAAGCCATAAAGGTCTTGTAAGTCCCAGCCCCAATATATCACTTTTGAAATATTAAGTGCCAAAGTATGTATTTCCTCACAACCAGAGAGTATATTTTCACACAAAGTTTTACTCCCATCTGATGACTTTCTCTGAGTTCTGATTTCAGTAGCTGGCACAAGTTGGCATCTGTTCAGACACCACTGACAAAGCCCCTGAAATTGCCACCACCATGAGGAAGAGGAACTCCAGGAGTCACAACTGCCAGCTGCCTCCTCTCACTCACCCTCCCTGCTCCCCCCGCCACTTCAAATAGGCAAAGACACTGATGGGGAAGGTGGGGAAGACATGGGAGCTACCCCCGACCCACTAAGTCTCCCTTCTACCCACTCAACTTCTCTCTCGATGAGCTCTCTCCATAGGGTGGGTCAGCAGTTGCTTTGCCCCTTTTCCTCCATTTTCTATCTACCTTGCTCTTTTTCTCACCCATGAAGCTGAGTCTGACCTTTCTGTACAGCTTCAGGACAGATGTAACAAACTTGCATACATACTGAAAAAAGGGGTTGAATCCAGACTAAACTGGCAGTTTCTGGCAATTCCCCCCATGGTACAACAGCCCTGCTGACCCACAAGTGCCACTCCATTCTGCCCTCTGAGGCATCTATACACCTGGTGACACAATGCTCTCCCAGTTTGCTCAACCCTTGGAGGCATTTTCTTTCTCAATTTTCCTTCAGTATGCTACCGCCAACTAGCTGTTTTAGGAACTATCAGC
Organism: Gekko japonicus; assembly: GCF_001447785.1. NCBI lineage: Eukaryota > Metazoa > Chordata > Lepidosauria > Squamata > Gekkonidae > Gekko > Gekko japonicus. The sequence goes on from NW_015167548.1 coordinate 202,085, forward strand.
TGAAAGAGTCAGTGCTCCCAGCTTCCTTTCCTGCATTGCTGTTCTTAGGCTCCACCACAACCCAGCAACTAGGTACTACAGGCATGGCTTACTGTACTTGTGTACTCCCGGGAAATAGCTATTTAACAACTGATCCCCTCCCTTCCCCTAGTGCTCATTTTAAGTACTGTGTTCAGACAATGGGAGTCTATGTAATATGGAAAACAACTAGCCAGCATTTAAAATAGTGAAGAATTTATTAAAAGTAAAAAGTCCACACACATACTCACAGCAACAGATTGAGCAAAAAATACAAAATAAAGGTTTAAACATGCAGTTCCCATGTCCTTCACTCTGTATATGCCCTAGTTGACCTTGTTCTATGGGATGCTTTTTAACTTTGAAGTTACAGTTTTCTATAAGCTTTCCATTACCTTGGAGTGTTTCCCCAAGCATTCAGTCCTTTTCCTGCTCCATGTAGCAATAGCAGCCATCAAGACCAAGCTCTGGTGTGAGACCTCTTTCCTCTTGATGTATTCAACTAGGACAAAACCAACAAAATGGACCCTCTCCTTCCATGCCAAAGGATTTGACCTCTTCTGTTTTCCTGCCATCTTGTGGGTGAATGAATCCTTCCTCAACATCTCCAGGAAGATACTGTCTAGCCCCTTGAACCCCCAAGCCTAGGAGTTAGATTCCAGACAGGATGTGAGCTGATCATTTCATTGTCTTTGGCCAGGATGGCCATTAACATTTCCACAATTTGGATGGTTGATACTTGAAAACAACTGACTTTCCCCCTTTCTGCCTGATTTGTTCTAAAACTAAATGTGGAGGTTGTGTTGTTCCTCAGCATCTCATCACTCAGGAGTAGCATTTTGTGGAATGCAGGCAGGAAACTTCCATTCTTTCATTGGAAAATTTAGTCTGGATATAGCTGAAGGTCTTCTATCTACGAATTGCATTTTTATTCCACTCTTCTTCTGAGCATTATTTCTCCCCTCTCCCACCCTCACAAAAATCTGTGAGGTAGACACTGACTTGACCAAGGTCACTCAGTGAGGTTCATGGCTGAGCTGGAATTTATACCTAGTCCTAACCTAATAATGTAACCACTCATACCAAACTGGCCTTTGGTCCTCCTACTCCATTTCATTTTCATCCCTTTAGATCAGTCCCTACTTTTCTCACACACTCTCTCCTCTGTCTCTTCTCATTGTGTACAGTTAAATGTGCTTAAATATGCTTTACTGGCCAAGATGAACAGAGCCGCAGAGCGGCCCACAAACAAGGATTTCCTTGAGAAATCATGATGCATGTCTCAAGTGCCAGACGTCCATTCCCTCATCCCGTAAAAGCAAATGCCCTATAAAACATATAGTCACACACCCATGCTGCCACAGTGGGAAAGTGAAACTAGGTCAGAAGTTCTGTGACTGGTGACAGAGGAATGAATAGTTGCTCCGGTGCTTACGTATGTTAAAAATCTCTCTTTCTTCTAGACAAAATAGCCATTCCTGATTTTGGTACTGGGGCCATGGAGAACTGGGGGCTGATCACTTACAGAGAAACAAATCTACTTTACGATCCCAAAGAATCTGCATCTTCTAACAAGCAAAGAGTGGCTGCTGTGGTTGCCCATGAACTGGTACATCAGGTATGGGTTACAAAGCATTTGCTCAGGGCCAGATTAAGGCCAATTGATGCCCTAAACACAGCCCAACAATGGTGCCCCTTGGCGCTTCCATTGCTTAACTGACAAGACATTTTGACTCAATAAGTGCTCACCATGCCCAAGAAAATGTTTTTTAAAAACAATGCAGATTAGTGTCAAACATGGCCATTAAGACTCAATAAGTGCTCACCATGCGCAAGAAAATGTTTTTTAAAAAACAATGCAGATTAATGTCAAACATGACAGATTAGTACAATTGCAAACAATTCAACTAAAGTGTGACAGTGAAAGAGTTAAGTGCTTGATAGCTTGATGCCCTTAGCATGTGTTTATTTGCTTAATTGTTAATCCAGGGCTGCATTTGATCATCAAAGCACCAAAAGACAATATTTTATTCATGAAAATAATGAGTTGCTTATCCCATAAATCATATTTTGGGCAGTTCTCTTTGCTTCTCAGTTTGCAGAATTGTAAGCTTTCAAACTATTGAAGTATACCTGAGATAATATTTTTGCCTCGTTCACATCCAGAATCAGCACGTGCAAGGTTTAGTGCAAGAGGCTATTTCTACACAAAGCTGTAGCTGGTCCTCAGTTTCCTGCAGGGTTTTGCTGATGCTAATTTTAGTGAGTTTCAGGAGATGCTGTGCATTCTCTTCTCTCTTGATCCTCCTCTTCCTCACCACACAAGAGGATAGGAGAAGAATCAATATATGAAATCTGTTTCAACCACCCGACTTCAGCAAAATCAGAGTATGTCAGAAGAGAGATCCCTGTGGGGCTCTACATTAGCACTGGGATGTCTAGGAGCAACTTGGGCAATTTGCAGAGGTTGCCCTGAAAATGGACAGTGTTCCCTCTAAGCTCCACAGTGTTGTGAGCAAAAATTCTACCTCATGAGTGAAAAAAGCTAGTAGCATTAAAGTTGTGAGCAAGTCTACATTTGACTATTGCGTGAATTATTTTTAGAAGATTATTTATATAACCTTGTAAAAATCTCAGAATGAATTCTTTTAATCTATAACTAAACTATATTTTAAGAATAATTTAAACATTGTGAGAGAAAACAGAATCAAGTCAAATTTCATTACACCAAATGTTGTCCTCTACACTGCTAGACCAGGCCTCCGGAGAACAGCTCTACCTGCCCCAGTCCACTATATGGGTAGACCTGGCCTCCAGAGAACAGGTCTACCCACCCCTTTCCACTATACTGGTAGACCTGTCCTCCAGAGAACTGGTCTACCCACCCATTTCCACCTGATTGGTAGACCTGGTCTCTGGAAAACAGTGCCCCCATCCTTCATTGTTTGTGAGTAGAAGCATAAATCCTCTGAGCGGGCCTCTAAAATGTTGTGTTCCAGTGCCCCCTAGTGCAGCTGTAGTCATGACTCAGAACCTTAGTTTTAGCACTTGTGAGTTTAGCACTTGTGAAGATATGAGTTTTGAGAAAAGGCACCGCAAATGCATAAAACAATATTGTAAGCTGTTTTGGGGGCGGGAAATAGCAGGATATAGGGTGGGGACCCCAAACCCTACCTGTATACTCTATAATGTGTGAATCCACTTCTCCAGTATGCAGCTTACTTTTAAAACAAAAATAAGAAGCATCAAGTGAAATTTGAAACGAGGAACTGTTCTTTTTAACCCAGCAATAAATATTTTTAAAACCCTGTATGTGTGCTATACTCTAAAGTTTTGCTAAGCTATCACAGAGCTATTGCCCTTAACTGACACTGGTTTTTTTAATGCTTCCCATTATAGTGGTTTGGGAATATTGTGACCATGGATTGGTGGGATGACTTGTGGCTGAATGAAGGTTTCGCCAGCTTCTTTGAGTTTATAGGTGTAAATGAAGCAGAAAGAGACTGGCAAATGGTAAATATTTATGTGATTTGTGTTGTTTGCTGTTGGGTTAACATAAGTATCTTGATGACTGGTTTATGTAGTTCAAACCCAAAGACTTGAGCAATAAACAAATGATTAATAAAGAGCACAGAATAATTTGATGGCATCATATAGCTCCATCAGGTGTTCAGTATACTGAGTGTTGCTTCAATGCAGGGAGTTGGGCTTTATGACTCTCCACAACTTCTGCAGTCCCCAAAATCAAAGTTCCATAGAATTTTGCACAGTTGATAGTTGGGTGATAGACAAAACTCGTCTGCTCCCTCTCCGACAAGATATATACCAACCCAGCTACAGGGACAGCATAAATCCACTATATTGTGCTACTTTTACTGAATCTCTTTCCATAGTACTCACTGGATCTCAAAAACCAGACTTGTCACTTAACAGTCATGCAACCTTCACATATAAAGAACAAACTTTGACACTGAATACTGGCTTAACCCAATGCCATTGAAAAACACACAAATTAAGAACGTACTGCAATGCTTCTAAATGCTTAGGCTAGGTCTTTGAAGAGTTTAAGAGATGGAGGGTTGAAAGGCTTCCTAGTGACTACAGTCAGTCAGTTAGAATATTATATTGTATGAAGTATCTAAAATCAGCTGTTTTGTGGTCTATTAAACCTGCAGATCTGGGGGGATATGTCATATGTTGCTGTAACACAAAAGACAGATATGCAGAGGATAAGAGAGAGACCCTATAGTCCTAGTATAATATGTTTGCGGAGCCCTTAATCCATTTTCTAGCAGGTTACCAAGCTAAAATTAGTAACATGTGCTCTGTCTCTCTCTGTTTGCTAAGCTGCAAATGCCATATAATGTGCATCTGTGAGGGGGAAATGTTGTAAAGAGTAAATGGTATAAACAAAGAAATTGTCTGGGTGAAAATAACATTTCCATCTGAGAAATATTGTGCTGGGAGAAATATCCTGGAATAGTAAATTGTTACTGCCACATTTGTACCATAAAATGAGAGACGTATAGTAAACAAGGTGATACCTGGCAACGGAAGCATTGTTGTTAGAGAACTCGTACAAACCATTCTTAATGCATTTCTTTTCATTTAAGCGAAGCCATAGCTGAAAATCCTACACTTTCATTATTTTTAATAATAAGTAGAAATAATAACAAAGTTTTTTCTTGGAATAGTTTTAATATAGTGTGTATTGATCTTCCCCCTTCATTTCCCCCCACCCCAGCTGGACCAAATTTTAATCGATGATCTGTTTCCAGTGCTGAAGGAAGACTCTTTGCTCTCCTCCCACCCTATTGTAGTGAGTGTGACTTCTCCTGCTGAAATAACCTCTGTCTTTGATGGTATATCCTACAGCAAGGTAAGAAAGCTCTTGTGTTATGAACACAGCTATCGTTACAGTGAAATAACAGGAAAAAAGTCTATTGGGATGGGTCCCAAGAATGGGATGGGATCCAATGGAGCACTTCTGTGTACAGGAGGACTCCTTCTATCTGTGGAAGAATGACTTTATGATGGGCCCAGACCATGGGATTGGATCCAATAATATCTATTGTTCCGTGGTCTTAGAAAAAGGCCAAGAGATGCGATTTTAAGGAAGTTTATTTTACAGCCAATTTTAAAGGTGCATCTGCATTGTGTAGATTTTTGCCTTTCATGCAGGAGATGCTGGATCAAGTGGGAATGGTTTCCTTTACTATGAGGAATGGTGTGGAGTATCCTGCTATTGCCACAATTCCACATCATATGTATGTTTTGGAACAGCAGCTACATCAGCAGCTCTACAGTACACAGCCCTCAGTTTGGTTGCAAGCTAGTGCAGAGCCAATGTTCATCCGAGCCTAGTTCATATCATCAGCCTCCACCATTTTCCAGCTGAAGACAGCAGTATTCTCGCTTAACACTCTTAATGCCAAGGATCACTGCTTGGGTCCCCATGATGTATTAATTGACTCTGCAATCGAACTAGTGCTGCAATTATCCAAAAAGAAGAGGATATTTATTCTTTTCATTAAAGATATACTATTTCCAATTGGTTACATGCTAGCTGTAACATGTAAGAGGGCAGGGTATGCATTGCATGTTGCTTTAAATTAATGTGCGCACATTCATGCTCACTAGACAAGATGTTGCCTAGGTGGGCATGTGGGGATGTAGCAACTACTGAACCTATGATATTAGGCATGTTCTGCAGAGATATTTGGGTCAAGTCATACCTGTATTCTATACACAATCATGCACTAGCCAGACTCCTACCAGACATGGTGACTGGATCACTGCTTGGGTCCCCATGATGTACAATGTATTAATTGACTCTGCAATCGAACTAGTGCTGCAATTACCCAAAAAGAAGAGGATATTTATTCTTTTCATTAAAGATATACTATTTCCATTTGGATACATGCTAGCTGTAACATGTAAAAGGGCAGGGTATGCATGGCATGTTGCTTTAAATTAATGTTGCCTAGGTGTTGCCTAGATGGGCATGTGGGGATGTAGCAACTACTGAACCTATGATATTAGGCATGTTCTGCAGAGATATTTGGGTCAAGTCATACCTGTATTTTATACACAATCATGCACTAGCCAGACTCCTACCAGACATGGTGACTGAAACATTAACTCTTTTCAGACATTTTGTTTTGGTGCATGCTATTAATACCCCCCCCCCCATTATATGCTGTCACCATCACGTGTGAATGGGGCAATGTGCATATTTTTGATGTGCAGACAGCTTTGGTACACAAGAACAATGCATTCACTCAAAAATCAGGGGTTCCATTTGTGTGTACCAAAGCTGTATGCACATACAAAATATGCACGTGACCCATTCACACAAAATGACAGCCACACATAAGGAGAAGATGATGTATAAAGCATGTCTCTGTTACATACAGCTGGAAAGCCAAAATGGAATGTGTTGAAAGGGCTGTTCCCATCAAGGTGAAGCCACTGGTGACGAGTAAAACTAATTACAACAGATAATGAGCATCAATTGCCCCAAGCAGGAGCTCATCCAGTTGTTCTCAAACTTTTTGAAGTGAAACTCATTTGAAAATTTACTGCACTATTTGGGATGGACTTTTTGGGACACACTTTTCAGCTTTTGTACAGGAAAATCCACTTGCAAACAATTGCTAAAGCCCATGGAAAATGCATTATCCAAAGAGTGTGAAAGCAGCCTTGGTGTAGTTTTAAAGACACAAGTTTGTTCACTCTGAACAGGTTTATATTTTATTTTCATGAATTAATTTACACATTCATAGCATTACCGAGAAACAAACTGTATTTCATGGCCTTTTCACACATTATCAAGGGGAAGCCCAAATTTGCTACTGAGTCCCCTCCCAGCTCTCCCTCCTGCTATACAAGAGAAGTGTAATTCACTTTTGGGTCCCCGTTCATAGTTCGAAAACCACTGAGCAAAAGGGGAACAACTATCCACAAGCAGAAAGATTGTGGTGTTGGACTGGAGCCCTGACTCCAACTCAAAAATGGGTAGGATCATGGGGGCTGAGTAAATCTGACACATTTTCTGGACTATGTATTCCCACATCATGCTAAAAATACTGCACACAAAACTGGAAGCCAGAATCTGACACAGTTAGAAATTCTTGGCTTTTGCAAGCATTTGCTCATTTGAAAAGAAAACTCCTGGGCCTCTGAGAAATGGCAAAACAGTATAAGAATGCAAGCACTATCTGCTGA
>NW_015167548.1:209698-245657 GCF_001447785.1 Gekko japonicus
CAGAAACTAAGCAAGGCCTTGGATGAAGTGTTTTGTGGCTGGAGGGGGGAGTTCCCCTGCCTTCCTGCCATGCCAAGTCAGAGGCAACATTCATGATGGAAGTTGGCTGATTCATGCTAGCCTCAAATCTGTGGCTGCTGGCTCATTATGTTCATAAACTGATGACAGAGTAAAGTAAGCTGTTAATCTAAATGGAAGGAATAGTGTGCCCTGAACTGGATGGGTTAGGCTAGCATGATCATATCAGATCTCAGAACCTAAGCAGGGTTGATCCTGACCAGTTCTTGGATGGGAGACCATCAAGGAAGTCCAAGGTTGCAACACAGAGGAAGGCAGTGGCAAATCACCCCAGTCTCTCTCTTGTCACGCTGTAAGCAGTGTTCCCTCTAAACTGAGTTAGTGTGAGCTAGCTCAGTTTTTAAGCCTCCGGCTCACACATTTTTCTCTTAGCTCAGGAAGGATGGCTCCAGAACAAACTAATTTATGCGGTAACCAAAACCGCTCGCTCACAACTTTAATGCCAATAGCTCACAAAGTAGAATTCTTGCTCACAAGACTCCACAGCTTAGAGGGAGCATTGGCTGTAAGTTAGCTGTGAACTGATGGCACTTTCCACAATATACATTTTCTTATATATACGGGCCCTTATGCAGTTACCAAGGGCCTGTAAGACAGAGCTTTTCCACTAGGCATTCAAGTAGGAGCCGCCGCCGCCACTACCCTACCACTGAGGTGGTGTACCATCGGCTGCCCTATTAAAGGGGGGCAAGCATGGCCTGGCCGAAGTATAGAGACAGCGTAGCGGGAGACCGCGCTACTGAGAGAGCTGGCTGCCAAATTTGGATGATTGTTCCCATCTTGGATGATTAATATAGGTACAGCACCGTGTTATAGGAAGGTTTTACTGTGTTTAAATGTTGTATTTTATTATATGTTTTATTGTATTTTATATCTCGGTTTTGCCGCATGTGAGCTGCCCTGAGCCTTTGGGAGGGCGGGATAGAAATCGAATTATTATTATTATTGTTGTTGTTGTTGTTAACAACAACAACAACAACAATAATACATTGCCAGGTTGTACAGAAATAAGAAAGCTACATTTTATCAATCTATACCACTTGTTTCCACAAGCAATAACTTCTTCAAGAACCAAGAATATGACCACTTGAAACTAAGACAAAAACCTTTGTATCTTTGTTTAGGGAGCATCAATCCTCAGGATGCTTCAAGACTGGATCTCACCAGCAAACTTCAAAACAGGATGTCAGGTATGATTTATGCACAAAAAGAACTACAAAAAGAGGAACTGTTAGTAACCTGAATCCTAGCATGAGATGTTGATTTAACTATTTAACTTCCATAGTTCTCCAAGTGTGCTGCAGGCATTCCGCAGAAGGATATCTCCATCCATTTCCCCTCCCCTAAAAGGCCATAATCTATCTCTGTGTGAAATCTCTGATAACAGCAATTATGAAGTTATACACATCAAGTACATCCAAGTGTGCTGCAGGCATTCTGCAGAAGGATATCTTCATCCATCTCCCCCCCCCCCAAAAGGCCATAATCTATCTCTGTGTGAAATCCCTGATAACAGCAATTATGAAGTTATACACATCAAGTACACATACAAGAACAGTCTAGACTGAGATGATGTATCCAGGTCAAATTTGCCCTGCATCATTGTAACAGATAAACCACCCCAAAAGTCACTCCCATGCCTGTTATCTTGAGATGACTCAACAAGGGCTGTTGCTGGGAGTGGGGGAGAACCAACAAGTTTTCAATGTATCACATCAGAACTTCAAAGTAAACAAACAGAAATCACACAGGGTGGCTGGCTAATTTCAACAACAGTCTAAGCTTCACAAAGGAAGGGGTAGTGCTGTCGTGCAAACTAACAACATGGGTCTGTACCCATGTAGTTTCTGCTTGCTCATGTTGTACACAATGTCCTTTGCCTACTGCCTGCCATTGTACCATGGATGCATCTAGTGCCTGGAGACAGAATGATAAAGACATCCAAGCCCAGTTTCCATCACCACAAAGCTCAAAGTTATAGCAGGAGGCACCAGTTGGTTCTGTCATGTCACAAGCAGGTAACAATTACTCTGCAGACTCCAGTTTTAGGTTGCCTTAATGAAAACGAGTGTAGTTATGCACAGAAGTTCCTCCGTAGCTATGAGTGAGTCAAACATCGCCATCTACTGTCATAGGCCGAATCTACATATGCATTTTAGAATCAGCTTGGTTATCCCATGTGGTTTAGAACTGCTGCACCTCTGCTTTCAAGTTAGCATTAGGGGAGCTGTCCACTTTGTCTTTTCCCCCCCCCAGTTATCTAATCACAATCTATTGTTCATGACTAGACGGCCTCTGGGGGTTAGTAAATTTCAAATAAAAATTTTGAGGACTGGCACATAGCAATGAGGGGTTTAGAGCAGTAAAGAACAGCATTCATTTAAATCAGTGCAAAGTAGCTATGACAATGGAGTCACTACCAGAGGGCAGGAAACATATGCAGACACTGGTTTTTATACTGGCGCACTGCCAGCATGAAACCGGATGTAAATGTAAACAGTTTGTTGGGGGACAGGAGTGAAAAATGTCAGGAAACCAGCAAGAAACACACAGGTGGATTCGACCACAGTGTAGCACAGTGTAGCAAGCTAAAAAGCTATAGAAAAATGGACAACATACTCTTGGATATAGCTTGTCAAACAGCACCCATTAAATGAGAGAAAAGGATAACAGCAAATCACACTATTGAGCCCTTTTGGAGAAACTCATGTATATCCCAGGAAATGTGTGGATTTACCCAAGTAGCATCCCCAGGACTTTTACCAATTTGGAAACTGATCCTAGTTGGACACTGCTGGCATGGGAATTGAGGAGGATTAACAGCTCATGTATGACTGTGGTCTGTTACATGGTATGAAGAGGAGACAGGTGGTTGTGAAGAATCTACTTCAGTGGGTTAGTCACTCTCTCTCTCTCTCTCTCTCTCTCTCTCTCTCACACACACACACACACACACAAAGGGCGAGAGAGAGAGAGAGAGGGAGAGGGAGAGAGAGAGAGAAAACAAGGATACTTCAAAAGCATCCATACCACTTTTTAAGGGGGGGGACGAAATAAATCTCTCTCACACATGTACTCCCTGGCAAAATATTCTCTGCTTTGTTTATTTTGCAATAATATAGGCCGCATGTTGACTCAACCCTCTAAGGGGCTTGCAAAAGAAAAGACGAAAATACAAAATATAAAAATAAACCAAAAGAGTACTTGAACCATGCAAGAATATGTTATTCATGCTTCATGCAGACCTTTTGGTGACCCTAGTTCTGTCTCTGTGTGGGAGCTCGGAACAAAGCAAGCAATATGTCTGTCTAGTCGAGAAGTAGCAGAATGAAGTTTGAGTCCAGTGGCATCTTTAAGATCAATCCACAAGCTTAGTTTATATGGTTCCCATTTGTTTGGGTTTAATTCCAGGCGGGAAACATGCTGCCCACCTGTACTAGTTATTCTAGTACTGGGCCTGCCTCAGAACTCAGCAATGCACAGCTCAATAAACTTGTATTCTCATGAAAACGTACTCTGGAGAAAAATAATTAGAGTGGTTTTAGAAGGGAAAGGGGAGATTAAATATATATATATATTAGTGTGGTTATGTTTAAGGCCAATAAAGCTGTACCACTGAAGGAAGGAAGAGTTCTTCACTAGGAGTATGCATAGTGCAGGTATTTATAATGTAAACAATCCAAACCTGTGGCAGATTGGCCATTTACCTTACTGGGATAGGTCCTGGTGGGCTGCCGCCTGGAATTCCTCCAGTCTCACAATAGGGCATGCAAGCAGTGCTGCATTTCTCTCTAGCCAGATCTTTGAACCTCTATCAGTGAGGGGGTTTGGTGGTGGGAGGGAGCATGGCCCTTTCCCAGGGCTGTTGTGGTGTCCCAAACAATCTGTATCATAACCTAGTCTTTTATGTTATGCTTACAAAGGGACAGGGGTCTTGTTGTAGAAAAAGAGCTGCCGGAGCTCATTAGCATAACTCATTAGCATAACTTATTTGCATATGCCACGCCCCCTGACATCACCGGAAGTGACAGAAGGCCACACCCCCTGACATCACCGGAAGTGTGTCAGAAGGCCCGGCTACTTACCCTCCTGCTTCATCCTCAACAATCTGTATCATAACCTAGTCTTTTATGTTATGCTTACAAAGGGATCAGCACAGTTTGGATAAAGCTGTCCTATACAGAGACACCCTCTTCTAAATCTATTATAGTCAACATAACTCTGTTTAGGATTGCACTGTAAATCAACTGGAAGGCATAAGCATAGTAAAGAATGCTGATTGAAGTGAGTGGGTCAGATCTGTTATGAAGAAATAGCAGGAGCCATCTAGAAGTTTAAGATGGAACATACATAATAACATAAGAGCTCTGCGGAATCAGACCAGTCGTCTATCTCATCCAGCATCTTGTCTCACACTATGGGCAACCAGTTCCTCTGGAGATCCAACAACAGGGCATAGAGACCTTTGCTAGATGTTGCCTCCTGGCATCGGTGTTCAGAAGTTGACTGCCTCTGAATGTTGATGTTCCCTTCAGTAACCACAACTAGTAACCACTAATAGACCTATCCTCCATGAACCTGTCTAATAATAAATAACACTTAAGACTAGTATTAGCAGGGTTAAAATAAAGGACAGCAGTAAAAACAAATAAAATGATATTGAACACTATTAAAAGCATTCTATAACAAGATGGAACTCAGCTGATATTGATAAAAACAAATGTGCCTGGGTAGAGAATTCCAACATTTGAGTGTCACAACAGAAAAGGCCCTCTTCTACAGTAGAGCACAGCTTAGAGGGAGCATTGACAATAGTCATCTCTCTCTACTCAGATGGAGAACAGCTTCATATGAAGACCTTAAATGGTGGGCAGGTTGCCAGTTCCAGGTTAGGAAATACCTGGAAATTTGGGGGGTGGATCCTGAAGAGGGCACGGTTTGGGAAAGAGAACTCCAGTGGGTTATATTGCCACAGAGTACAGCTTCTAAACTGGCCATTTTCTCCAGGTGAACTAATCTCTGTCACCTGGATATCAGTTGTAATCCCAAGAGATCTCCAGACACCACCTGGAGATTGGTAAACTCAGGGCAGTTCATGTGGTACAGGGTATCTCAGGCCTCAGTTTAGCCTTTACAGAGTAACAGCAACATTTTGAATTTAGCTTATGACAAGTAAAGAAAGTTTTTAAGCAATGGGACTAATGTTAATGGTGGTGGTTATCAACCAACAATCTGGCTGCCACATTTTGTGCTAATGGAAGTTTCTGAACACTTTTCAAAGGCATGTGATGTGTTACAGTAATTTCCACACTGATCTAGTGGTTGCCACCTTTACAGTTGCTTACAAATCATTCTCAAGAATGCCTAACATCTGCCCCTGTGTGGTTGACTTACATGTGAGGAAGCCCTACCATGTAGGTAAAGTTTTTCTACATCCCCTGGCATGTAGAACAATGTGGAACAACAGCAGAGGTACAGTCAACCACATGAGCCAGATATGCGTAAAGATGGTCTGAGACCATGACAGTTGATGGATATGTACTCTTTGTGGATTATACTTTCCCATCAGTGGGTGATTTAACAAGTGGTGTCTTTTGCCATAGTGTGAGTGCAACCACTTGGCTTTTGAGTCAACGGTATTATCTTACAAAGTGTTGTGGAAAGTTTTACCACATATTTGTACTTGTCCTCCCCAAAAAACTGGAAAAGCAGGAAGTGGTAAAACTCTCCTCATGGCTTGGCAGGATAACATTTCTGATCAGTTTACAAAGTGGTGTTATGTATGCTATGGTAAATTATCACTTGGTAAATGGCCACCTGTACTATTTACCCTCCATTTCCTAACAAGCCATGCATGAAATTGTAGCCATAAAGAATGCATCATCCAACAAAGTAGTTGACATACATTCTCCCCATCATTCAACTATTTCTTTTTCAAGCTGATCTCAGGTATAAATCCGGGGGGGAAATCCATCTCAGTTAAAAACAGCCAGCGTACACACATACCTGAAGAGTCAATTCAGCAAAAAAAAACCCAGCTGTTCTTTGACAATAAAGCCCAGAGTGGAAAAATAAACCTTTTTTCACCTCCTAGTCTTACATGTCTGCAGGATCCATTTGCTGGTCCCTGAAAGCAAGTCAGGCTCTCCAAAGGACAACGCTATTCTTTATCCAACGGTGACTTTGGGAGTCAGCGTTTTCCAGCCTGACATGTTTTATTGGGCAGCACATTTGTCCCGGAGAGGGCCATGTGCTTTCTTGTTTACCAAAGTCTACACTCTGTACTTGTGTTATATATCCCTGTCTTGTTAAATGGATGAGAGCTATTTTAAGATGATGGGGCATAAGGTGGATCAGGCTACAAACAGAACAATCTGTACAATAATGCCAAATTGAGGGTGGGGGGGTTGCTAACAAGAATTACATTTGTATCTCTGCTTACATCAGGACACACTCTTTTAATTAAAAAAAATGACACTCCCATTTAATTCATCTTGCTGATCCCCCCTGGCTAGAATTGCCACAAGTAATTGAAACAGTTGGCTGCTCAGCACTCTTACTGCTGGACCTCATAAGGTCCACTTTGTTTACTGGAACCTCCCACCTAATGTGAACCTAATGCACCCCAGCACAATGCAGTGTTTATGTCAGAGTACATCACTAGGGCATGCTGTCAAGTAAACGTGGATAGGATTGCAGCTGTCAAATCAGAACCTAAATTCTTTTGAGAATCTGGCCTTCGACGCTGTTCTTTCATTTAAATGGATCTGAGCTGGTATGCACATTTGACTAGCTATTCCATTCTTCCCAAAGCACATTACAACAATGAAAACCAAATACAGGTATGAGGATGAAATTAGGTCTAGAAAGGTCTAGGAAGCTTGTTCTGCCCCCTGGCACAGTCCAGGTTCTGAGTTCTGCATGGAGAGTCCCAGGCTGTCTGTAGCAGTAGAAAAGAGCAAGAGTCCAGTAGCTCAGAAGAGGCTTCTGAAGAAGTGAACTGTGACTCACGAAAGCTCATACCCTGCCACTTATTTGTAGGATATAACTACAGATATCTTTACTTAGATATTTATACCCTACTTTTATTTATTTATTTATTATATTTTTACCCCGCCCTCCTCCCCTTTTCCATTTTATCCTCACAACATCCCTGTGAGGCAGGTTAGGTTAGTGGTCCAAAGTGATCCAACTACTATTCATGGCAGATCTGAACCTGGGAATTCCGCATCATAGTATGACACTTTAATCATTACACCATGCAAATTCTAATATATTAACTCACTATCAAAAGATATGGCATAACAGTGCTATAGGGTTGTAAGGCTTCCAGTTAGGGTGAGAGGTCTCCTGCCAACAGCCCTCTTTGCCTGCTACTCCAAGCAGCAGTGGCAGAATTTTTTTTTAAAATGCCTGCATCATCTGTGCCACTATTTCACTTCTGGGGGAAACCTGGAAATGACAGGGTAGCTCTAGGAATTGTCAGAAACATTGGTAGGGCTGTCAAGTGATGCCACTTCCAGTGCACACCAAAGTGATGTCATTTGCATCACTGGTGACAGGGGGATGCTCTGGAATTTGAGCAAAAACTCTATGGTAAAAACAGCTTCTACCATAGAGTTTGTCACACCCTGTCTGCCCACCCGGGGGGAAGGCTGGCTGCCCACATGTCCTCCAGTTCTGCCAGCGGGGTCACCTCCGCTGACCTCTGCTGCCTTGTCCCATCCGTTGCTGTCCCCTGTTACCCATGTAAGTGGTCTTGTCAGGGCCAGCCTGGGGGCTGGGTACAGGTGGGCTGGGGAGGCCTTGCTGCTGGCCCCAGAAAGAATTTAAGCACAAATACCAGAGCATCCTGTGTTGCCAGCAATGGGATGATGTCCCTTCTGGTCCATCCAAGAGTAGAAGAAGAAGAGAAGAAGAGATTGAATTTATACCCCGCCCTTCACTACCCAAAGGTGTCTCAGAGCGGCTTACAAACTCCTTTCCCTTCCCCTCCCCACAACAGGCACCCTGTGAGGTAGGTGGGGCTGAGAGAACTCTTGACAGAAACTGCTCTTTTTCAAGAACAGCTGTGCCAGAGCTATGGCTTGCCCAAGGTCATCCAGCCAGGTGCAAGTGGAGGAGTGGGGAATCAAATCCGGTTCTCCCAGATTAGAGTCCGCGCACTTAGCCACTACACCAAACTGAAGTGTCATTGCGGCATTGCCAGTGTCATTGCTGCATCACTGAGATAAGCCTTCCCCTGCTGGTGGTAAGCCCCTCACTGGTTGTCAGGGGCAACCCTAGTTTCTGGCAATTCCTAACACTCCCCTACGTCCCAGGTTTCCCTCAGAAGTGACAGAGCAGCTTCCTGCTCTGGAGCCTCTCTACTGGCTTTCATTAGATGGATTCAAAACATGGCCAGAATATCAACAAAGTGTATTCTGCTGTTTGTAAGATTTGAGCCATTTAAGATTTTATAAATTAATTCCAGTACCTAGTAAACAACTGTAAACCAATAGTGAGCATGAAGTCGATGCTGGCAGGAGGGTAGCCATCAAATACCACAGAGAAAGGCCTGTAAGCACAAGTTCCAGTAATACTGCTGAAGTTATATAGGTCTAGAGAGTTTGATCACTCCCTGAGGGACCACTTGAGAATCTCATGGGTGCTATTTTGAATACCATAGGATGAGTATACGAGGACACAAGCTCAAGAAATACAATATCAAACCCCTCTTGTGATGAGTGAGATTTACAGTGTGTAGTCATTGTCTCACTTCTTCCCCCCCAACAGAAATACTTAACCAACTATCATTTCAAAAATGCAAAAACGGATGATTTCTGGAGAGCCTTGGAAGAGGTACGTCTTGCAAAAATTTAGACTCATAATATGAAATGTTTGTTTGTGAAGATATGAAATGTTAGCAATATTTTCTGATGAGTTGTGCCTGCCACAAACAGAGATTTTTAGTTTCCACTGCAAACAGCATGGAGGGTGTATGTCTGGAGATAACCTGAGCTAGGATATTCCCATGCCTTTCCTTTTTAGCCCTGGAACTCTCATAAAACAGGTGGAGTCTTTGCCAAGGAGCCCATGGTGGCTCTCAGCAGCTCTGACAAGAGCCACCTTTACTTAAATCCATGACATGAACCTCAGGGAGGCTCACAGCTTATCTGTTCTTCTGGTAATGGCTGTTTCAAAGTGAACACCACCTGCCAACCACAAGCAGTCCCAGGCAAAGACCTGAAACCCAGGGCAGGAGCCGCAACGGAGAACAGTGCTCAGAAGAGCTGAAAGTGGCATGTCTAAGAGCCACATGTGACTCCCGAGCTGAGTGAGCATGACTGACAGCAGCAAGTGATGTCAGTGGCTGAGATGTGAGCAGTAAGTGGCATGTGGTTGGGGTGAGTGGACACTGCCCTGCACGACTTCACCCTGCTCACTTCTCCTTTTGCAGCAGAGGTGGCTTTTCCTGCCCCCAATTGGAACTGCTTTGGTTTTCTGATCATTACCACCTCATTTTACTCTTAGGCAAGTGGTAAACCAGTGAAAGAAGTGATGGACACCTGGACCCGGCAGATGGGATACCCTGTGCTGAATGTGGACTCTAACTCAAAAGTCACTCAGAAACGGTTTCTCCTGGGCCCCAAAGCAAATGCTTCCCAGCCACCTTCGACATTCAGGTACAGTTGCTCCATAGTTCAGTCTGCTGTTGCTACATTGGCTGGGTCTAGCTAAGTTCTTTTGCAGCTCTAAGTGGCTGAATCGCATGATTATTTTTTATTTTTGCAATACCTTTGCTTTTAAAAAATAAAACTTCAGAACTTTGAAATTACATGAAAATAATCTTTCTAGATTAGGAACATGATTCATAATGGTTGTTCTGGCATGAATTTAATGGAATTGGTTTTTGTTACCATTCAACAAAACTCTGGATGTTTCTTTGGTGAGCTTTGTCCATCAGTGTGTCCATTTTAGCAATTTATAATATCTTGACCACCCACTTTTGATGCTTGGAATTGTCACCCATTTCCACAACCAGGTTAAATACAATCAGTTGCTAATAATAGTTATCGTAAGTAATTTCATAGGCACCGGGCTGGTTACCACCCAAATAATTTATCAGGAAAACCAACCAACCAAGTCAAATATTATCACCACTCATTGGAAGGCTTGCACCCAATACTTGACAACAATATTCCCAGTAGCAGAGATATCACCCTCCCACTGTTAAGTGCTAACATTTTGCCCAATCTGCAGAGCATTACCAACGTTTGAACCTGTTAGTGTTCAAATTTATTTGGCCTAGATACAACAAGGTACCAGGGACATAGCAACTTATACTGTGCTTTAGGACTGCCATCTCTTGGTTGGGAAATACCTGAAGATTTTGGGGGTGGAGCCTGGGGAGAGCAGGGTTTGGGGAGGGGAGGGACCTCATTAGAGTACAATACCATAGAGTCCAACCTCCAAAGCAGTCATTTTCTTTAAGGGAACTGATCTCCATTGTCTCGAGATCAGTTGTAATACTGGGAGATCTCCAGCTACCGCCTGGAGGTTGCAAACCAAAGAGAGAGATCACGGGATGGAGGGAGAAAGGAAAGAAACCACCGTGATGTATTGTGCCAAAAAAAGTCTTCGCAGACTAGAAAATTCTTTTCCCAATATTCAGTTTACTTGAAGCAATTCAAATGCCATCAATTGCTTCAAGTAAACTGAATATCGGAAAAAGAATTTCCTAGTCTGTGAAGACTTTTTTTGGCACAATACATCACGGTTGTTTGCTTCCTTTCCACCACCTGGAGGTCGGCAACCCTACTGTGCTTCCATCAGGGAGACACCTAATGGCACTTTTTGATCCAGTCATAAATCTTTACCCACTTCACTACGTGTTTCAAAAGGTGAGCTTCAATAGACCGAAACATCGAGAATGCTGAGATTAGCACTCAATTAGCACTCCTGCATCCTGCTGTTACTTTCAAATGACTATTAGGGTTGCTTTAACTACCAAGCCAGTGCTTTCCTGTTAGTTCTTAAATGTCAGAAGCTGAGATTACCAGGCTGGACTCTTGAATTTGGGTGCCCTCCAGTGTCCTTTGTGGCCTCAGTACTGGGAGAGGAGGGAGTTAAACTCACCTATAAATCACTTCCTCTCCCATGTAGGGACACTCCATTACCTAGTGGAGAATGTCCTGGCACATCCTCCTTGGCCTTTAGCTGTCTCCCCTTTTAAAGATGTTACTGGAGCCCCACCCACCCAGGACGTCCTGGGGAAATTGCATGGGAGGGTGTATTCCTGTGAGATTTATTTATTTATTTATTTATTTATTTAACAAACTTATACCCCACCCTCCCCGCAAGCGGGCTCAGGGTGGCTTCCATAAAAGCATAAATACATTAAAATACACAGTATTTGACCATACAATAAAACATTATAAATACAAAATGCTGGCGGCTGATTGATTTAATCTAGATGGTATATTACAGGAATGAATTTCCACTGCCCGGATGTTCTGCGATGTTTCCGCTCATAGTCAATTAGATGTTAAGACCACGGGCCAGGCTCTGCTGTAGCGGCCTGCAGTGGGAGCCTACGATAGCGGGTGTGGCTTCATCCTGCACAGGGAAATTCCCCTGGTCACCTTCTGGGCCTGCTGGCCAGCTGACCCTGCTTAGCTTCCTAGATCTAACAAGCTTGGACTACACTGGGCCATCCAACTCAGGGTTTTCCACTGTATACTGTTTCAATATTGTTATTTTTTTATCCACCCTTTTCAGTTTAGCACATAATTATCATCATCACCTATATATGAATAGGGCAGTGTTTGGCATAAGTTTGAATCAGTAGAAATATCATTTTTTCCTGGAACTTGTAGGACAGGCCAATACAACTTGTGATCCATCCAGTTGAAAGTAAGCCATCAGTGATGGATCATGACCCACCTATTGCTTAACATCCATCTGGTGCTTGACATCTTCCTTCTATTCGCAATCCCAAGCAGACACCCAAAAACAAACAAATAGACAAACAAAAACCCTGGCTGAATGAAAGTGTCACCCAGAAAAAGTTTTAGGAAGAAACAGGGTGGTGATCTTTGTGTGTAAAGTGCTGCCAAGTTGCAGCCAACTTATGGGGAGCCCAGCAAGGGGCGTTCAAGGCAAGTGATGAGCAGCAGTGGTTTGCCATTGTTTTCCTCTGCAGAGGCTTCCTCGGTGGGCCCCCCTCCAAATAGTAAACTTGCTTAGCTTCCAGGACCTAACAAGATCAGGTGATATTATGCTCCCTTCCCTCCCAGGGTGATGGTGGGGGTGTGGAAAAATCCCTTCCCCCCCAATTTTTTGTTAATTTCAGAAGGTGGGATGTGAAGTTTACCACAACTTATTTCCATGTCTTCAGCACACAGCTCAGCATAGAAGCTCTAGAGTCAGTTGCCTAGATAATGCAGGAACTATCTTTTGACAATATGCTTCAGAACAATGCCAGAAGGTATAGAAACATCCTTCCCCCCCCACAGGCATCTGAGAAACATTTGATGTCCTAGTGCAAAGTTACATCAGAACATCGTAAGATAGTGTAGTGAACTCCACAGCACCTACTACCAAAATATAGGTGGTCCACGTTTGTAGCCTGTGAATGTTGTTAGTTGTGGCTCATCATTAATATAAATAGGTTTATTAAGCCTTGGCATTCACTGCTGCTCAGTTGCATTTTACATCATTTAGGGTTGCCAACCCCCCCCCGGTTTGGCAGGGGTCCCCCGCTTTTTGGGGGGTTCTACCCACCACCGGCCAGCTGGCTGACAGGGGAAGCCCCACCCCCAAGCCCCAACACCTGCAGCCAGCAAGCGGAGAACAGGCATGCAAAACCTTCCAGCTCCCTGCACTTAAAGAGGCCCCTTTAAGTGCGGGGAGCTGGCATTTCCCAGCGGGCAGGCGGGGGGGCGGATGTCCCCTGCCCCGTCTGGGAACACCCCCCAAATTCCCCGCTGGGAGCTAAAATGGACTTGGCAACCCTAACATCATTAGAGGAAGTGCAGACCTTTCCTAAGCAGAAAAGCAATGCCCTAAGAACAGGCCTACTGAGAGCCACCCTGGGCCTCAGCCAAAGGTTCCGTGTGGTCCTCCCATGTGGCTCTGATCCAAACCACTGTGCTCACAATATTTAAGAGGAGTTTGAATACTTAATGAGCAGTTCTTTCACCTGCCAAAAGAGTTGCAGTGATACTTAATGAAACAATAGCAATTGTCCTTTTTTCTTCCCCAAGACAGCTTCCATTGCCCTCTATTTCATCCTCACAACAGCTCTGTGATATCGGGCTGGCTGAGAGTGTGTCACTCAGCAACCTTCCATGGCAGGTTGGCAATTTGAGTATTAGACACACATGACAGGTTGCTTAAGAGCTCTCATATTACATGTTGCCTATCGTGTATGTAACCTGGTCTAAAATGTTCCAATCACTTCATTTTAGGCACTGCAACTCCTGTCATCACCCTGAAATTGGGGGCCAATTTTCAAGCACCCTTCCTCTCCCAGTTCCCAGAAAACAGTATTTTCTGATGAGTCTGCCACAAACAGAGAACCTTAGCTTTCATTGCAAACAACACAGGCAGTATGTGTGTGTGTTTGTGTAGATAACCTGGTCCAAGATGTTCCAATCCCTTCATTTTTGCTCCTATTGGGTATGTTCTAAGTTGCCAAGCAGAACACACATGAGAAGGAGTTAAGACCAATACTTGAAAATAAGAAAGGTCACAGAAAAATTAAAAGGTGGGGAGAGAGAGAAATGAAGGAAAATCATGAAAGGAAGAGAACAAAAAGGAAGGAGGAGAAAGGTACAGAAAAGAGGGGAAGAAATTAAAGCAAAGAGAAGATCCAGCTGAGTGGACAAAACTATGGAGCTGGGTGGAAGGAATAGAAGTGAGAAGCAGACCTGTTAGAAGGCAGCTAAAGCAGCTATCATCAGTGCTTGATGGTCTTGCCTTCTACAGTGCTGGCTTGGTTGACTGGCTCAGCAGCATTTTGTGATAAGCAAGTGTTTTCACATAACATACACAAACAAACATAACATATACATACATACTAATGTACATGGGGGTTATTTTCATTTTTACCAATGTTTATACTGATGCCTAATCAACCTTAATAACAATTTCTCATGAACTGTGTAAGCAACTGTTCTGTCTCTATCATCCTAACAGGCATATATTTCATTTAGTAAATTCTTAGTCTGTTTCTTGCAAGCTTGCCTACATATGTTTATTATACCAGTTGTAGAACCATGACCAAGTATTCTGGAATGTCGAGTCCATTGCACCTTTTATCTATAAAGTCAATTTATCCAATTCCACAGCCTCCAAGAATTTGTTTACAAGCTGTCGTTTTGTCGGTATCTGCGGTAGTTTCCAATATTTTGCATAGAGGATTCTAGCAGCCGTAGTTAAAAAAAACAATCAAATAGCGATCATCTGTTAGAATTATCAGGTAGAATATTCAACAACAAAGCCTCTGGTGTGAATGGTACGACTATACCTAGTACCTTTTGCAAGATCTTGTGTACCATTACCCAATATTTCGTAGATCTTTCACAATGCCACCACATGTGGTAAAATGAGCGAACCTTATTTTCACATTTCCAACACTTATTAGAACATTTCAGGTCAATTTTAGCTAACCTTTCAGGTGTTACATACCATGTATAAAACATTTTATATACATTTTCTTTATACGGAATAGCTTTCGTAATCCTAATATTTTTCTTCCATATTTGATCCCACTGCTCTAATTTAATAGTATGCCCAATATTCTGCCCCC
This sequence comes from Gekko japonicus, assembly GCF_001447785.1. NCBI lineage: Eukaryota > Metazoa > Chordata > Lepidosauria > Squamata > Gekkonidae > Gekko > Gekko japonicus. The sequence continues at coordinate 224,571 of NW_015167548.1, forward strand.
ATTGAATCATATTCCCTTTTACTATTTCATCCACCATCAGATCATCAAGTAACAACACATAAAGTCTTCGTATAAGCTTCTGGTCCGGGGATGTGATAATCTTTTCCATCTCTATAAGGTTTTTGTAAAATCCAATTCTCTTGTCTTTAGTGAATCTGGATTCTATTTTCTTAAATATTGCTCTGTTTTCCATTTCCCCCCCAGTTACATGTGGAATATTCCAGTGAAATGGTACGAGGGGAATGTGACCAATGTAACACTCTACAACATGTCAGAATTGTCAGGTAAGTAACTAACAGGCAATGGCTACCTGCCCAGTGTTCTTTATCAAGACTCAAGAAATTGGTGAACTTTGATTTAAAGATCAGTCTTTCTTTGCTCAGAATACTTAATAAGAATGATGTACAGGAACAGGCAGGGATGTCACAGAGACAGAACACAACTTATACAGCTGCCTTATATCAAATCAGACCATCTGTTTATCTAGCTCTCTAAGGAGCCTGAAAGGAAATTTCCTGAGATACTTTAATTTGGGAGATGCTAAGGAATACTCACCTTTTACATGCAAAGGCACATGTTCTGTGACTGAACTGTGGCCCCTCCCTCAAGAGCCATTTCAGACCAACTCATTGGTTTTAATCTCCAGCTGTTGTTATAAACAATTACATGTACATGTGAACATCAAAGGGGAAAAAATCCTTAGCTTGTAAAATAGGTGGCTAGGTTCAAAATATGGTACCTCGGTTGGTTAGCAATGTCTGCACTAGATCCTTCTCTAGACTTAGGACTGATGCCCATTACTGTTTGAATATGCCTAGGTGCAGACCAGGGGTAAGATCAGGTCATGCAACCAAGTTGCCGGAGTAACATGTAATCTGCTTATTAACCTATCCCACATTTATTGGTCTCCCGCAAACCTGCTGTAATGTGGAATGGTAAATATGTTGGATTATGGGTAGAGAAAGTGGTGCAGCAAGCATGTAAGCACTCCGCCAAACCCAGCTCAAATCCGTTCTGACAACAGAGGTTATTCACTACATGAATTCAGTTACATAAATCTGCAATAACGGGGTGGGCGGTAAGTGTTACACTGGGGTTGAATCCAGTCAGGGCTTTTTTTCTGGGGGAACACACTGGAATGGGGTTCCAGAAACTCTTTGACAAAATTATTTTAAAAGTGTTCAAAAGTTCATGAGTTTTCAGTATACATTTGAAAACATTTCCCTCCTGAGAGTTCCAGCACATCTTTAAAAAAAAAAAAAAGCCCTGGTTAAGCAATTAACACTAAATGGTTAGGATATGAATGAATTTGCCCTGCCAACCCTCCAAAAGTCAATTCTGTTGACACTGTTGAGCGTGATCTGTGATCTGCATTCATGGTGAAGCAATCAGATATCAGTTTGCTGAGGATTCAGAATTCCCTCATCTATTAGCCTATCTGTCACCACGTTAAACCATACAGTGCACTTCAGTGCTTTTGAAATGCGTGCAATTGGCCAAGTCCATGACAACAGTGGAGAAATACTTAACCTCAGATCTGGGAGTAGAATCACTGCTGCCAAAAGACTATACATATCCCTAGCCTTTCTACATTCTATGTGCCTTATGCAATATGGCATAAACTCATCGCCTCTCCACTTACATTGCTTCAGTAGGCTATTCTTTTATAGCCAATCATAAGACATGCTGTAGCACAAATTATGAAGTTTGTGCAGCTCTGCAAAGCTTAAACACTAAATGGTTAGAATAAAAATTGGGGGGAGCCCTTCCATTTGTTATGGTATTAACTGCAGCTAGTGTCTACTGATCTTCATCTTGCAAATATAAGGGCTTGATTTACCTTTTTTCTTTTGTAATCCCCCTGTAAATCATTTGGATTACTCTGGGCAGTATTCAGTCCCATTGCTGTTTTCATAAGAGATGCCTTTAGTTTTGCATTTCCCCCATTTATAAATCAAGTAAAAAAACAACAAACCCAAACCAACATTCAGTAGCATGTTATATTTGATTTTTAAAATATGTTGACTGATTTTTAGTCAGGCTGACATGACGTAAACTATGCATTTCATGCTAAAAGGCATTATTTGCCTCACTCATGCCCTTTAACTGTTCAGAAGTTTGCAATGAGTATCAGTGGCCACTTTACTACATGAAAATGTAAAAACATTTCTGTGACTTAACTGTGTGCTTTTGGGTTGTGCGACAGATGACCATGGATGTTTTTGTAGTCGCTGGTTCTCTAGCCCTAGTTACTGACTTACGTTATTGTAAAGAGTTTAGTTCTACTTATTCCTTCATTTCCCACTACAAAATTTTGTAACCCTTTGTAGTAGGGGATGCCAATTTACAGGTGGGACCTGGGGGTCTTCTGGAATTACAATCATCTCCAGATTACTGAAATCAGTTCACCTGTAGAAAATCGATGCTTTGGAGAATTGACTCTATGGCATTGTAACCCACTGTGGTTCCTGTCCTCTCCAGGCTCCATTTCTAAATCTCCAGGAGTTTCCCAACCTAGATCAGGCAACCCTACGGCCCACCATCTCCTGCCAGTGGTCAGTGAGAACCTGGCAAACACACTTTCTAGTGTCTTCACTTACAGACATGGATGTTAGGAAAAGAGGATAAAAGAAGGCCTACTGTGTATAATTTTAATTATCCATGCCACATTCTTTCTGTGCATACTTTGCTCAAGTGGAATAGCTATATTTCATAATGCTGTCTCTATTTTATGTATATGTACACCACCAGCACAAATTTTTTAAAAATGGGGGGGAATAATAGTTTGACCACCAAAGAGGCTATGCTGGGATCTACATGGTCAGAAGTCTATGGAGACGGTAAAACTGAGCAGGGCAAGACTGAGAGAAAAAACTGCCTGGATCTAAGCACTAACCTCTGAGATACGGTCTCTCACTAAAGAACAAAAACCCCAACAACCTCCCCATAGTACATCAATTAATTTTTAAAACATGCCTTCCTGAAAAGTGGTATTTAAACCTTTCCAGATATATAAATAACAGTATTGTGGAATCTGAAAATCCTGGAGAAAAAGCAAGGAAGACAAAGTCTCTATCTATAAATGTTTACAGCTCAGGGAAATAACTTCCCCATTCATCATCACCAGCCACAGACAGACATCTACTGAATCATGTGGAAAATATAAGGAATCAAGTCCTTATAGGGCTGCCAACCTCCAGATGATGGTTGGAGATCTTCTGGGATTACAACTGATTTCCAGGCGACAGAGATCAGTTCACCTGGAAAAAATGGCCTCTTTGGAAGGTGGACTCTAGGGTATTATATCCAATTGATGTCCCTCCCTTCCTCAAGTATTTCTCAACCCAGAGCGGGCAGCCTTAAGTCCTTACCATGTGCTGAAGGCTGCCATCTTCACCACACATAAGAATTCATAGCAGAAAATATATCTATGCCATAAACAACCACTTTGTACTAAACAGAAGTTAAAACCATTTGGGTTCAGTCTCAGGCTGCAAACCTAAACAGAGTTGCTAGGGAACAAGTCCAATAAAAATACTTCTGAGTAAATATGCTGAATATCATACTTTCACTAAGACAAATAGTAAACATTAACAAAGATATTACCTTCATCTATCTTGGGGCAATAAATATTTCTTAGTCTGGATGAGAAAATTGCCAATTAAACCAATTTCATTAATTTCGTTTAAGTTCATCTGCTGAGAAGCTGGTTTCAGTATTGAAACAATCCTTTTATCAGAGTTAAAGACTCTAAATTGGGGTACCAAAAGATCCACCAATTTAACGGAACAAACTTAACAGAACAGTTTTAATTAAATTGGCTCAGGTTTCCTGTGGATACAGGATGTAACCATCTCATTGCCTCATTGACTTCAGAAGCTGTTGGAACAGGGAGAAGGAGAAGTTAAAGAACTTCATGCTGGTGGTTCCATAATTAGCTTAGTTTTAGCTATGAAATAGCAGAAATAAGAATTCAGAGTTAACTCATATTCTATCAACTACAGCATTTCTTAAAAGGAGGGGGTTTGCCTTATTGCTGTTGTTTTTCAAAATGAAATATATCTGTGGGAACCAAAACAGGGCACAGAAGAAGAAAAACCCCAAAGAGTATAAATTGCAAAAACGTACAGAAGATAAATGTGGCTGGAAAGAAAAACCCCCCTCAGCCTAATGAAAGTTATAAAGCTAGTTACCGGTTGATCATTTTAGGAAAGAGATGGTTTGAGAGTTATTTCTTCTTGCCATTTACTGTTATTACAACAGTTGAGGTCAATTTTTCCCTTTGTGGAAATAAACCAGGTTTTCCATGGTAACATAAGTTTTGAGCTGGTCTCAATGGGTAATGAACAGCTCAGTCTTACTAGGTTAACATTTCAGATTATATAGTGCATTCCAAGTTTTTCACATAAATTCTGTCAGTAATCCTTGCATTAGCTGTGTAAGGAAGATCATGATTTTATCACTTGGCTTTGGTGCGGATTACAAAAGCCACACAACAGGGCCATCCACCTACAGGGTGGGGGTCTCTGCATGCTCAGGGAACTCCAGGTATGCAAAAGAATATGACTTTGTAAATCCTAAAGATAAAGAAAAAATAAGTACTGTTCAGTCATTGTTATTTTGGTGCTGCCACTCACACATCAGGGGAGTGCACTGCCCATCATCTTCCAGATACATGTGGTGGCCATTTTGTGTGAACAGGGCAATGCATGTATTTGCCAGATTTGGTACATGCAAACATGTACCTTCAAAAATCTGGGTTTTTTATTATACATACTGAAACTGGAAAAATACATGTGATACCCTATTCACACAAAATGGCAATTACAAATATCAGGAGGATTGCATGGAGCATGCTGTCCCATTATGCAAGACTAGAGTGCCAAAATCATGATGACTAAACATGGTTACAGGTAAGCAGTGTTCCCTCTAAGCTGAGTTAGTGTGAGCTAGCTCACAGTTTTTTAGCCTTCAGCTCACACCTTTTTGTCTTAGCTCAGGAAGGAGGGCTCCAGAGCAAACTAATTGATGCAGTAGCCAAATTGCTCGCTCACAACTTTAATGCCAGTGGCTCACAAAGTAGAATTTTTGCTCACAAGACTCTACAGCTTAGAGGGAACATTGCAGGTAAGAACTGTAAATGCTTCAAAATGGATGGAAAGTCAAGATAAGCTGATTGTCAGTTAAAGGATTATTAAAGGTGGAAAACTGTAATCAGCTGTCTCGAGCCCTTGAGACCTCATAGAATGCTTAAAGGGGAACATGAAGGAGTGATGGGATTTTGTGGGGTGTTGTTCCAAGTTGTCCCCCCCTTCCCATGAGTCCCCAGGGCCCTCTAGCTTATTATCAACTTATGACTCATCTGAGGGTTGCGGGGGGGGGATGTTTAAAGTCTTCAAATAAGTTAGCAGCTGAGGTGGCTTCTGAGTCAGATTTCCCATCTTGTACCTCATTCTTAGCAGCTCATGGTTTTCAGCATAACCATGAAGATGATTTTGATCCTTCCTAGAATCAACTAAAAAGTCTGGAGAGCACATATTTCATGTAGCCCTATGTATGTAAGCCCTTCACTACTGTTTCTTTACCACCACAGGCATTACACTTACACGGCCCAACAATCCCACTCTTGATTCTTTCTTGAAAGTGAATCAAGATCATGTTGGCTTTTATCGTGTCAATTATGAAAATGAAACCTGGGCTGACATAGCCAATGTTATGATGAACGACCACCAGGTCAGTATGATGCAATTACTTGGTGGCTGTTTTGGGGAATACACACCGAGTCATGTTTTATTAATCAGACACTAACTGCTTCTCCTTTCCCTTTTGCTCCCACTAGAAATTTTCTTTGGCTGACCGTGCTGGCTTTTTAGAGGATGCTTTTTCATTGGCCAGGTAGGTGTTTTAACAAGTTAATGTTCTGGGAACTCAAAAACTTACGCTCGGCTTTATGACAATCTGATCGAGCCTAATATATAGGCATTACAAGTACTGCTGTTTTGGGAATAACAAAGTGAGTTAACATAAGCATACAGCATTATCATTTATGTCTCACAATACTGAAGTCTAGCTAGTCAGAGTAATATTTAAGTAGAGACCTATCGGGAATTATCCTATGTAAACATAAGGTAACATTCTACTCTGCATTTCTTAAAACAGAGTTACTTGGGAATAAGAGACACTGGTGTCAGTGAAACTTACTTCTAAATAAAGATGTTCAGGATCAGGCTTCAAGTTCTAGTGAATACTTTCAGATGCTAATCAAAGGAACATGCATTTCAAGGGATGAGTCAGCATTCCAAAATGACATCTAGGAACATTATATGCTGCAATGTCAGCAATGACTGCTCACAGAGGCCAAAAAGGAAGTGCCATATCCTCACAGGACAAGGGGAAAACATTCCATTCTGATATTGATGTTGCCAGCCCCTCCATTTAGAACAAGTTTTGACTTACAAAACTGCATCCCTTTGGATAACCATCAGTTTTATTCCATTACAGTTTTTTGTTAACAAAGTACAATTCAGCTATAACAAAAAGTCAGGTTTCTGCCCTGTAACTACAGAACTGTTACCAGAAAGCTCTGTCGTGCCCCCATGAAATCCTTATCTCCTTCTCCAGGAACACACTTACTGCTTGTGATGCAGCATCCCTACATCTCAACAGAGAGGCACTGCTGGTTCTGACTTCCACTTTAAACCTATTATCCTCCACACTTCCTGTCTCTAGTGGCTTAGGAGCAGAACCGGCCCCAGAATAGAAAATATAACAATGACAATGAGTGAGAGAATTGGGGCTGGTAGTCTTGATCACTAGCTTTTGAGTGGCTTGGCAAAGAAGCCTAAGCAAGGGCAGCTTCACCCGGGCCCCCACCTTAGCTCTATCCATAATCACACTCTTCTCCTGGATGTTTTTTTTTTAAAAAACTTGGGGAAAGGAACTGTGTCAGTATCACATTTTCTTTATTGGGGGGGAGACACAAACGACTTGGGATGTGATTTAGAAGGCCCCACCCAACCCCAAGTTATAATTTCAGTGACTTGCATTCAGGTTTGTTAACTACATGGAATGTTTGGGTTTGTTTTTTAAGAGGGAGAGAGAGAGAAAAGAAACCCCACTGAAAGGAATACAAGTTGTTAAGATTAAACAACTGGAAAGCTGTTTGTAGTAAAGCTCTGTAGATTTTCACAGGGCTGGTCTATGGAATTATCCTAAAGTAAAATGGTAAATCATATTAGCATATTAAAAAAAACTCAGGGATGCTATGGATTTGGTTTGGGTACTTCCAACAGTACTCACCAAAAACAGAGATTCACTCATTGGCTAAGTTCAGGCAGTTTCAATTTAGTAAACATTCAGCAAACAAAATGGTGGATGTGGAGAGTCAGAACACTTGTATTTGCTTTGCCAGTTACTTCTCGTGCCTTTGCCATGTGGGGAGGATTGTATATGACACAGAATCAGCCACAATTCACTAATATTGGTTGTACAAAATTCACCTTTGATGCCAGGTAAATCATAGCAGAATTCCAGATGCCATATGCTAAAGGAATAGAGCTAAGGAGTATGCAGAGGGTTCTTTCCAAGTGTCCCATCATGATTGTTTTATATATGCCATTTTTCTGCCTTACTTGTACTTTGGAAGTAGGTGTAAGTTGATAGCTGCACCATAATTCTTCACTCTGTAAAATATGCAGCAGCTTCCAAGAAGAATTAATGGCTGAGTTCAGACTGGCAGTTTGCCCTGATATAGGCACGTGCCAGAAACGTTTCACAAACGGATTAAAGGGGCTGTTCACACAGGCACATCTGTCAGGCAATACTCCCTCTAAGCTGTGGAGTCCTGGGAGCTACAGGCATCAAAGTTGTGAACGAGCGATTTGGCTACTGCATAAATTAGTTTGCTCTGGAGCCTCCTTCCTGAACTGGAGGCTAAAAATTTGTGAGCTGGAGGCTAAAACACTGTGAGCTGGCTCACACTAACTCACCTTAGAGGGAACACTGCTGTCAGGTGTTCCCCAGCCGTACTCAACCCGTCTTGTAACGTTACAGTCCCGAGTTTAAAAGATACCAGGTGAGCGCGTCCATCCCACTTCCCAAAAGTGTGAATGCTAAAAGCTGCGCAAACAAGCTGCATTGATAATTGTGCACCTATGCACATAGGCACACATCATTGGAGTGAGAAAAAGCCACTTACAACCATGCCTCCACCAGGGGCGGGCCAACAGTGTGAACGCTGCCTTGTGCCTCCTCCCCGGTATGCTCCCACATCAGTCGAAGCAGTGTGACTGGGAATACCCGGAACAAGCTGTTCCGGGTCTTTTTTGCCACAACTCCCTCACACTCCAAACTGCCAGTCTGACCTCAGCCAATATGTGTCCAATAAGTAGCAGATTTTCCGCAATGATAATTAAATGTAGGGAATATTTGGCACAATGAAATAAATGAGTTCTAACAGAACAGTGATCCAGAGAGGAAGCTCCTCCATAGCGTGCCAGTCTCCATATCCATAAAGCAGGAGTCTCTAACAGGTAGCTCATTGTTAGCTGCAAAGTAGCTTGTATATCCTTTAGAAGATCCAGGGAAAGGTATGATATATAATTGTCATGAACTTGTTGCATAATTAAAAAGATAAATGTAAGGTGCATCTGTATGCACCTTTATGAATCCCAGATATACTTATAATTGAAACAGGAAGCTCCCCTAACATTCTAACAGCTGTCATTGCACCATGGACTGTAATAATTCTAATAACTGAGATATGGTAGCCATGTTTGTACAATTTTTGTACTGACAATACTTTACATATCTGCAATATACTTATCCTGTTCATAATCATTATATACCAAACCATATGTCACCATTCTCTAATTGTATGAATTTTTTGCTGCTTCTGGATTTCAGCGAATATCATTCAGGCGCTAATAATTAGATGGACAATTACTTGAGGTAGTCCTTATGGTGACTCAGGGGTTTCAGGGGAGGATGATATCAAATACACCTACAAATAATCCCCATGTTAAAATTCCAGGGCACTGTTCCACAGCATACATAATATAATACCCCCCCCCATAAATGTAAGATAAACTCTACCTCGAGAAAGGGATCCATAAGTGAGCAGAACCTACTGAACTACAGTCGCATGCCTTATACGCAAGGCTTACCCTGCTATCATGTTGACCCCATCATGACATTTTATTTACTGCAATACTCATACGGTAATGCTTATGATACTTATTATGTGTGTTATTCATCTCCAGTCCTGTCTCCAACCTATGCCGTTTCTTCTGTGCCGTGTAATTACTTTATATGCTGCAACAGCAACTGATGTGTGAGATGTAACAGAGTGTGGTCTGTTTACACATCAGTTCTTATATCTGACTGTATACACTGATGTTCAGTGGAGCAGGACCCAGGTGGCCATGCCCATTAGAATGAAGAATGCACTAGATGACTATAACTGTAATTTGAATATAATTAAATATTACTACCTGTAATCAGGGCCGGCTCTCCCGCTAGGCCACCTAGGCACTTGCCTAGAGCGGGAGGCCCTGGATGGGGGCGCCAAAGTTTGCCTCCCCCCGCCAAAAGCCATCGCCGATCCCCGAGGCTCCACTGTGTCCTTCCCGCCTGCCCGGACCCTCTCCAGCGACCCATGGCCGGCGGGGAAAGGCGCCGGCAGAGCAGGCGCATAAAGAGGGGAGCCTGCGCCGGGGCTGCGCTTGCCGCCACCTGCTGGGGTAGCCAAGGCTGCCGGAGCTGCTGCAGGCACCGCCAGGCAGGAGGTAAGCACGCCCTGCAGAAAGAAAGCGCCGCGGCCTTAAGTTTGCGCACTGGGGGGGAGGATTGTGTGAATGATTCTCGGTGGAAGTGGTGGAGAGATCGCGGCCTCCAGGGGCCAAGCGATGGCGGCATTTCGCCTCTCTCCCCCTCCCTGTGGGCAGCCTGCCATTTGCATGGAACCCGGAGGGGACTGCCGTTGCCCGAGTTTCCCAGAGGGTAGCTGGCAGTGTAACTCCATGTTCCGGGAATGATTCACACAATCCTCCCCCCCGCCCCCAGTGTGCAAACTTGAGGCCGCGGCGCTTTCTTTCTGCTGGCGCTTGAGCCAGCCAGCCAGCCCTCTGCCTCGGCGCACCCCGGGACCACGTGCTGGCAGAAAGAAAGGTTGGCACCTGCAGCCGCAGCCTTGCCTAGGGCGCAGCCTCACCTTGGGCCGGCCCCTGCCTGTAATTCAAATAGAATTAAATCAGATAATTCCCAACACTGTCATTCTAAAATAAAGCAAGATTTGAAGCTTCTCTCTTTTTCCCCTCAGGGCTGGGCTCCTGGATTATGGTTATGCACTGAACCTAACAAGGTATCTACAAACTGAGGAAGAATACATACCTTGGCATAGAGCCATAGCATCAGTATCCTATATTGGAAGTATGCTAGAAGATGATTATACGCTCTATACCAAATTTCAGGTAGAATTTTTGCCAATAAATCTTTTGTGTGGAAAAAAGGAGAAACATATGTCACAATACGACAAACAAAACCAACCTCTAGTACAGTCCTACTGAATTCCTACATTGGGAGATTAGAGTGGAAAGTCTGGATATGTTTCAAAGGCATAGCTCTGAAGGAGGAGGAGGGGGGGATTGGATTTATACCTCACCCTTGACTACTCTCAGAGCAGTTTACAATCTCCTTTCCTTTCCCCTCACCACAACAGACACCCTGTGAGGCAGGTGGGGCTGAGAGAGTTCTTTTGAGTACTACTCATGAGAGAACAGCTCTAAAACAACTTGTAACTGACCCAAAGTCATACCAGCAGCTGCATGTGGATGAGTGGGAAATCAAACCCGGTCTCCCCAGATTAAAATCTGCACTCCTAACCACTGCACCAAACTGATTCTATTATGAGGTATTATAGAAAAAGTAATAATGGGTTGGCTCTAGGCAGCTTTTCTGCTGGTGAAGAAGAAAAGAGGGGTCCTTTTGTTTGACGAAAGGGCCATCTTGGGAATCATGGGACCTGCACAGACAAAAGCCATGTGGGACAGGGACTATTGAAAGGTGGTGAATTGGGCAAGGTTAAGTGAAAACGTTAACTAGATCTAACCCAGTGAGTTCCCCATAACAAACCAAATCTCCAAGCTATTTTGCCTAATTCCACCCCCCCCCCAATATTTCTTCAAAGTATTTTCACCATATTCACCATATTTCGCAATATTTCACCATATTCACATCATTTATTATCCAGTATGATTAGAAGAGGTCATTACATTTGGTTCCATAATAATTTTCTTTTCTAAATGCACTTGCTGCAGAGCTGCTTGGTCAAGGAGGAAAGGGGCTCTTCCCTTTCCTTCCCTGGTATTTCCCTACTGGAAAATACTGCTCCCAGCTACTTGTAACTCCACTGGGCAGAATTTATGGGTACATATTCTTTTGTCTTTCAGTTTTTCAATTTTTGTTATTCTGTGCTGTTAGCGGTGTTATGACTCACTGTGGGCCAAAATGTGGGGATAGGAATATTTAAAATAATTAAATACCACACAATGGTTACTAATATTGTGCTCATCTTTCAGGAATATTTCCGTAGACTAGTCAAACCCATTGCAACCCAGCTGGGATGGGACAACAACGGAAGCCATATTGACAGGTGAAGCATTCATTTCACTAGCAGAGGACAGGTTTATATTTTCAGAACTTGTTTACTGGATAATCCTCAGTTCTGAATATGCTGTATTCTTTCCAAGCAATCCCTTCTTCATTAGAAAGAGACGAAAGGTCCTGGAAAAGATTTCAATCTCATACACAATTTAGGATGCTTAATTTCCATTATTGTGCACAGGAAGTCAAACTCTTTAGTGTTAAGGAGACAATCAGTTCTAAAATGGTTGATCAGCTCTTTTCACCTCTTTATGACAAAGCATTTGTTCAACAATGAAAACATTAGAATACACTCACTTTCTAATGCTCTCCTTTATAGTACAGTATATGTTCCTGAAAATGTCTATAGAACTTTTTCCCAAAATAAACATCCAAAATCACCTTCCCATTGAAGACCTAGCGGTCCAATGCTTCTGAACCTGGCCAAATAATTTAAGATTATTTAATATATAATAATTTAAACCTGATCCACCCCCCCATCTTTTTCTTCCAGTCTTCTCCGTGTGACAGTTCTAGAGTTTGCATGCAGCATGGATGATCCAGAGGCTTTGAGTAATGCATCTAGTTTATTTAAAAACTGGCTGAACGGAATAAGGTAAATATATACAACAGTTTTTCATTTAAATAAGTGCACGGCACAAATAAGAAAAATATGTCAAAAATGTAACCAATAGTTTTTTTCAAATTTAGTCCAGATGTAAATCTCCGTCTCCTGGTGTACCGCTATGGAATGAAGCACTCAGGCAATGAGGAAGCCTGGGATTACATGTTTCAGAAGTACCAAAATACAACATTAGCTCAAGAAAAGGAAAAATTGCTATATGGCCTGGCATCTGTGAAAAATGTCACCTTGTTAGACAGGTAAAATAAGTAAATCATTGTTGTTTACTTTTCTACTTTTTTGAACTGCTTTAGCCAATATCTACATTCATTGGTGAGCAAATTATGGCCCCGGAGCTATGTCTGACCTGCAGAAGCTTTTCATTTATCTCTCAAGATGCTAAACCACATGTTAGGAGCACCAGCCCTCCACACTGTAGTGATCCAATTCACCCAAAACCTTGTTAGTCATTTATAGCAGCAGAGCAGGAAAGAGGCTACATTTGGGTCTCTACCTCTTTTTCAGTGCTCTGAGTTGGATACCAGCTCTTCCTGTTTCCATCACCAGAGCCTTCAAAAGTATATTGAGATACAGATGGAGTCTTCACACTTTAAAAATTGCCCCTACTTTATGCCATTCTCTCATGTTTTCATTTTATGTACACTGATGAAACAACAAGAGTGGATTCCAAAAGTATTCCACTTCCAGTGAACCTTTGGGGTTCCTTGGTCAGAAGGTTAGTGATGAACACTCTTCCCTGAAAGATGGTTTGCCTGCCACTACCAACCTTCCCCTGATAAGTGCAGCAGCAAGGAGCACTGGAGATTGCAAAGAAGTACACATTCTGTCCACATGGGGGTGACAGTGAGGCCCAACTGGCCTGGCCAGAGACCCAGTGGAACTGAGAATGTACATTAGAATATGTCCATAATTATCTGCTGTGTAGGGATTCTTTGCCAGGGGTTCCTCAGCAGACCAATAGATATGGAAGGAGCTCCTAAAAGTAAAGCTGTTATAAACTACGGGTACAAAGCACCAGTATATTTAGACCATATTGTTACGTGGTTACTCCCACCTGTGGGGGCAGAGACATTACTTAAGATAGGTACATGGAGACCAAAAGTCTCTTTGATTGTTTTAAAGCAACACATTAACTGCTAAACCAAGAGGCTGTGTGAAAAATTTTCAGTGATCATTCTTTACAGGCACCAGTCTTTCAACTGGGAAGAGATCAGATGCTTGTTTATTCCAGGTGAAAACCTTGTATCCCAACCAATAATCACTAAATGTTGTACTTTAAGAACATTATTTGAAATTACTCTTGTTACACTTGAACATAAGAAATAAACCAGGATTATAATTATACACAAAGGAAGAGATCAGATGCTTGTTTATTCCAGTGAAAACCTTGTATCCCAACTAATAATCACTCAGTGTTGCACTTTAAGAACATTATTTAAAATTACTCTTGTTACTCTTGAACATAAGAAATAGACCAGGATTATAATTATACACAGAACACTAGCATATGTAAATGAGACTATAAATAAAAAACGTACTTGTCATCTTCTCCTACCTAGCCTGCATTTAAAGATAAAATGTGATTTCTACACATTCTTACCAAACCTTTTCAGAAAATATAAAATAGTCTCACTGCAACCCAGATTTGAGTGATTTGGGCATCCCAAAGAGTAATAGTTGCAAACTATGTTCCACTTGTTCTAGGATTTAAGGGCATAAAGCCAATGTTTCATAAATTATTCATCTCAAAGTTGAAGAGTTTGAATTAGCTAGAACCATGGGAAAAAATGCAGATTCTCAGGCCTACTGTGTCCCAAACAATGGTTCAAAGTCAAAATCCACAACAGTGTGATATATCTCAGGGGAAAATTTACTAAAAGAGCCTGCATCGTGTAGTGGTTAAGAGTAGTGGACTCTAATCTGGAGGACTGGGTTTGATTCCCCACTCCTCCACATGATAAATAAAATAAAATGAAGCCTGCTGGGGGACCTTGGGCCAGTCACAGTTCTCTCAGAATTCTCTCAGTCCCCAAGTACCTCAAAAGCAGTGCTCCCTCTAAGCTGTGGAGTCTTGTGAGCAAAAAATTCTAGTTTGTGAGTTACTGGCATTAAAGTTGTGATCAAGCGATTTGGCTGCTGCATAAATTAGTTTGCACTGCAGCCATCCTTCCTGAGCCAAGGCAAAAATGTGAGAGCCCGGAGGCTAAAAAACTGTGAGCTAGCTCACACTAACTCAGTTTAGAGTGAACATTGCTCATAAGGTGCCTGTTGTGGGGAGAGGAAAGGGAAGGCAGTTGTAAACTGCTTTGAGACTCCTTAGGATAGAGAAAAGTGGGGTATAAAAACCAACTCTACTTCTTCTAATGCCATGTCTTTGTTCCTTTTCTTCTCCCATGGGTTCTTGCTAATCTTAAACAAGGATAGTACTTTTCTGCAGGGCTACAAGTGCAACACACATCATGAAATTTAATTTCACACATTATTTATTGCATCAATCAGATTTCAAAGGATTATTACCTTTTACTGCAAAATCCCAGCCATTAGGGTTGTATCTTCAAGTAGGGCTGAACTGTAATGGGGAGGGGGTTACTTCAAAAAAATCGTCATCCCCTGTGTAACATATCCATACACTATACAATGTTCTGGCAATTTGAAGAGAGGCTCCAAATGGGGCAAAAATATTTGCAGCCTAACTTTCCTTATTGATATATGTTCAGAGCAAGGGCAATATTTCCATCCTCATTCTGAATTTGCTTCATGAAGTGGCTACATCTCAGATTATGTAGGAATGGAGCATTACACAATGGGAAAGAAAGCAGCTGAAAAAACAGCAGAGAGAATGAAGTGTGAGACCACACACATTATTCTGAATCTGTGGAGGAAAGGTGTGATAAAATGTGATATATGATCAATAGGTTAACTGATGAATCAATAGATCTATCCATAGCAGAAAATGCTGTTACAGGGTGGGAAAACTCTGAAGATACAGCTAAAGGGCTTTTAAGAAATACTGAGCTCCCTCAAACCCACTCCTGCCTCGTTTATTGCCAAATATTGATTACTGCCCTTGAATTAAGTGAAGGCACAGCCTCCTAGGTGCTCTGACAGCAGAGGACAATCTGGAAGACGAGTCCTAAGGAGCCAGTGTGATGTAGTGGTTTGAGTCCTGGACCTGGAAGATACAGGTTCAAAGCCCACAGCCATGCAGCTCCCTGGATTAACCTTTCCCTCACCACTTTCATCACAGGAGATGGATGGATGTATTATGCATCTATCAGTCTTAGATGCACATATGGTTTTAGTTCCAGTCTAGAGATCAGAAAGCATAGCAGTAGATGGTATGAGTCAGAAATTAGAAAACTCTACATACATAGATACACAAACACACACAGCCCCTCTGCTCCCCAACAGCTAACAGGTACAGTCAAGGTTAACCATCCACTTGGCAATGAAGAGACTCTGCATCATGTAGATCCCTCACTCCAGAGCCATAACCCATTGACTCCTGAATGATTTATCATTTTAAAAGACAATATCTCCATCTGTGATATCACAGTCCATCTAGTTGAATGCCTTCCACACCCCATTCTCATTACATCCCTCCAGAGTTTTTTCTTGTCTGACTTCATGAATACAAGATACAGGAACAGTTTAAAAAACTTGCTTACAAATCCACATTGACAGATGCATATTTCAAGACGTAGTTTACTGCTCCTTCTCTAGCAGCCCTAATGAAATAATCATCACGCGTAATTGCTTCATATCTGATTACCCCTAGATTTTTAAAGCAGATCAGCGAAACAGATTTCATTAAAAGTCAAGATGTGTTCACCGTCCTGAGGTACATCTCCTTCAACAGCTATGGCAAAACAATGGCTTGGGACTGGGTACGGCTCAACTGGGAATATTTAGTCAGCAGGTATGTTAACAGGCTGTCGGCATGGTTTGCTTTCTCGCAGAGCCTCTTGATTTGTTTAACTTCTCAACTAAACATTAGGACTTCACTGGACTTCAAGCATCATGCTAAAGGGAGAACTGTTTCCCTTTTCTGAAAGCAAGCAAATCCTCATATTCAATTTGTTTGCATAATAAATCTAGGAATGCTGTTTATGTAGCCAACCCAAAGACATTTTGCCACATGAGCCAACAGATGATCCACAGGACCCTTTCAATGATGTTCCATGTCTAAAGAGCAAAAAAAAGTATGTTTGGGAGATGCGTCTATCTATTCTAGATGAAGGGGTCCTGCACTTATCTGAGCTTGGGGTTTGATGGCAGGTCATAGGTCCTATTAGGAAAAGGGTATGGAGCTTCAGGGAAACTGGTGTTCCCTCTCCAGGATGTAGACTCAACAGATGAGCTGCCATTCATTTACCTGGCTGTGCTTCCAGATTTCAGATTCTCAGGCACTCCCACTATGGATGAGATGTCTTCAAATAACAAGAACAAAACGTCTCAGCCTCACAATTTTACAGAGCATGATAAAATCAAGTAAGCTCTGTGTACATCTCTCTGAGTATTTGGGGTGGCTAGGATACAAATGTAAATAGATAAAACATAGCAGAATATTCTAAACACCAGAACATTACAGTGGATTATTATTCCGCTGTTTTAATTAATAAAAGTTGATGATGTAAGATGGCTATGTGATACTGTTTCATTCTTTTTCTAGATACACTCTCAATGACAGAAACCTTGGTCGTCTCGTATCAAGAATAACAGACTCATTCAACACAGATCTCCAGCTTTGGCAGGTAGATATGGATATATGTTCAGCCACTAAGTAATAAAGCTGTCCGAAACTGAAAGATTATGCATTTTGAATTAGGATGTCAATCAAAACTCACCTTCATTGACTTGAGGAATGCAAAACTGAGGACTGAGTCTCGCAAGCCTTTTTGCTTAATCTCAGCCAGCGCCTCTATTATATTATCCCAACGTGGCTTTTGTCCATGATCCCCAGCATAGCCTTTTTGGTGATCGGGGGGGGGGGGGCCTCCTCCCTTTTCAATTAGTTACAAAGCTGGATGGATCCAACCCGAAGTAAACACTGAACTCTTATTTACTGAATCTAGAGTTATCTATATTTATATCATAAAAGCATCTTTGCAAGAATGTTTCTTTTAACCAAACACATACCATTTTATTCAAGCAGTTTAGAGCTTCCAGCGCTGCATATATATTACACTTTTTGGACTAATGTTGGAGGCTTGTTTGGAGTTTTATAAAACACTCATCAAAACGTGTCTGCAGTCTGAATCAAGGCTGCAGATGTGAGCTGCTTTCTGAGAACAAAGTTGACAGATGCAGATCCCTTAGTGCATGACTTTGCACAGTCTTTGGAACTGATGACAGAGAATAGTAAAGCAATGGTTGGTGAAGGTTTTTGCAAATTTCTCCTTTTGATTTACAACAAGCCGTTCTTCCATCTAGCTTTAGTACAGTTTCAACACCGCAGGAAGTGGAAGAGAAGGTAATGAAACATGTTAAATGCTTAACCAGGAAAGATGTTGCATAGGCCAGTTCAGTTCTGGCATCATTTCCCACTGCAGTGCAAATACAGACTTGTTAGTTTGTGGCATAGATCTTATGATTTCAGTCAGCATACAGCCAATGTGCTACAGAGCCAAAGCTGCAATGAAGATTGCAAGGGAAAAGTATGTATACTGGCTTGCAACTGATGTGAGAGTAATGGATAGATTTGCTCTGTGTATTCATTCCTCCACAGTTATTCAATTGCTTATGTCAGCTGCCTTCTGGCTATGGATGCTTCTTGGAATGGTACAGTCCCTGTGCAGAAACTAGTACTATCTGTGCAGATAGTAGCAGAAAGTAGAAGGCACATGACCAGACAGCTAGTCAGTTACAGCAGAGCAAAGCTGACAGAAGGCAGGAATTAAGTGTCAGGATCAGAAGACAATAAATGAAAGAACACGCCACTGCTCAGCAAATAGCCAGGATGGAATACTATCCCCTTGCTATTTTCTGCTTACCTATAAGGGCAACACTTGTTGCTATGGATTGATGTGTTGTGTGTGATGAAGTCTGAGGTACTGAACAGAGTCGCTGGGAAATCATTGGGGCAGCTAGTGAATATGTCATACTGATGTGGCTGTGCTAGATAGCCCTGTGTTTTCAAGAACTGAATATACACCATAGTGTTATTGTGAGACTAAAATGGAGAAGAGAACCATGCATTGTGCCCTAGCTGCTTTGAAATGTAACAGATAGGATAGGATGAACTTGTGGCATGGTTTTCCCCAAGATGAGGGCACAGGACTCCTGTACATGAAGGGATGCTGATGGAACATGATGTTTCTCCCTTTCCCATCCCTCAACGCGCAGCATAGCATCAGTGGGTGTTCTCCTGCATATTAAGAGACGCAGAAATTTAGCCAATCAACCGTGGTCCTGGCTGCTTGTTGGACACAGTTGGATCATGAGTTGTAGTTGTATAAAGTTGTATAAGGATATGGAAAGCGTATATAGATCTCCGATTCCTCATGATGCCTGGACAAGGTGATTCTCTGTGTGTGAAGGGTGGAAGGAGAAAAATAGAGCAACACTCAGTCAGGACTTACAGGGATGCTTTTGCCTGTCTACAACTCGGAAGGAAATATTGTGACCCTTAAGTCCTGCAAACATGGAATAAGCAGAATTGTTATTAATCTCCAATGAGTTCTGTGACATTAATACCTGATTTCCTTTTCTTAAGATGGAATATTTCTTTGCCAAATATCCTAACGCTGGTGCTGGAGCAGCACCCAGACAACAGGCTCTGGAAACAGTGAAAAGCAACATCGAATGGCTAAAGAACCACAAAGAAAAGATCGCTGCCTGGCTGTCCAGTTAGGGGTGAACCCACCTTGCATAAAGTTCCTTGCATTTATTGTTCAGTACATAAACTCTTTGGGACTTTCTTTTCAAAGCACAACAAATGAGGACTTGTGTCCGTTTTTCTTTGGGGTCCTGATAAGGCGGCCACCATGCACAAAGAAAACAACAAACACTCTATTTGCAAATATTAATTTATTTAAATGTCTTTTCCAGCTATCTGGATGGCAGCCTGAGATCTTGAACACCTTGCTTGTGATCAGGACCTTTGCTCTCATTTTTTTTAGTGGGATGACCGACATGTGTAAAATGGTCATATCCTATGTCTGTGCTGGGTTATTTGTGTTTGTATTGACCACACATAGAATGTTGAAATAAGTCCTTTCATTTTATTTGTAAAAAACCCTCTACGTTTATTCCATATACCAAGGATGCCTTTCCAAATGTATCTTAGTCAGAATCCATTCAATAGTGAGAATCTTACCTTTGATTCCATTAAAGAAAATTGTGTAGAAACATTTTCTCAGCTAGTTGATTTATCAGCTAGTTGATGTTAACTAGGAAGTGAAATCACAGTCTAAGCAACTATCATGACCTTGTTCAACAATCCTTGATGTTCTCTACCATGTGCACAAATGTCCTTGCAAAATATATCGGGTTGGGTCCAAAGTTCAGTTTCTATTAATGGAAGACACTTCCATCAACAGAACAGGATTTTTCTTCCTTCCTCCTCCCCCTGAGCTCCTCAAAAAGGTCCCCCATCCCCCAGGGAACCATTTCAGGGAATTCAGTGGGCTGTACTGAGAGGGTGGAGACTGGTGAACTCCAAAATCTAGCCCGGATGGCACCACTGCAGGTAACTGGCCAGGAACACTCTGTGACCAGGGCTCTGTACAGCTGTTGACAGTCCATGGATAATAAACCAATGATCCAGCTCCCAGTTTTGTATGTTTCGATGACCCATTTCGTACTGAGGACTGCATGGGGCAGGGAGATAACAATATGCACACTCCCCCCAAAGGATGCACACGTCCTCCCTGCTTTTAAGTGCAGGCAATTGGGACTAAGTTGTGTATACCATGATCCAATTCCCAAGCATTAAAAAAGAAGCCGCATGCGTGTCCTCCTGACCACTCTGACCACCCAAATCAGCCTTCCACCGACAAAGGAGCTGCTCACCCCATTGACTGTGATGATTATAAAAAGAACTTTCACATCATTGCCAGCAGTGGGCAGAAACTTCTAGTGGGACCATTAGAAGACTCTCAGTTTGATAGTTACAATGCACACCATAAGCACATTGCATTTGGGAGCATTCGGCTGTTTAGGGCAGCTACCCTGTGGTGAGCATAGTGCGTACTCTGACCCCAAGCTTCATACGCTTATAATCAGAGTACTGAAATGATGTTGTTTTGCACTTTCTTGTTTTAAACACTGATTTGTTCTCCTCTTAGAGGGACTTTGTTAACACTATAGTTACAGAAAATAAGCAGCAATATTGCTTGGCCTGTCCATTATAGATTTCCTTACTCAAGTGCAATATTCCACGACTATAGGACTGCCCTTGAACATTAGTCCGAACAATCAGTGTTGAATATGCTGTCAGGCTCTGAGTGTGGGGCGGAGAGAACACATCTCTGATTCCTTAATCAGTGAGCTTCTGGGTACGGTTAAAGACACAGCTTTTTTTTTTAACCTATGGAGCTCTTCGCAGTCTGGACCTGATGACTTGTATTCAGGGATATTTTGATATGGTATTTAGAAATGGCCTGGGATGAGTGTGTGTTAATTTGTTAATCTAAAAGGACTGTAAGGTGCCTCACTTTTTTAACTTCTCAGGGACTGCGAGTGGGATTTGTCCTGTCCAAAACCACTCAGCATAGAATTTTCAGTGCGGATCATAAACAGCCAAACTCTACATTCCATCCATCCCCCCCCCCCCAACTCGCACATGGTTTAAAATGCACGGC